>NW_021851167.1:1278321-1281025 GCF_003651465.1 Formica exsecta
CCGCTCTTCTTCATCGTCGTGTCGCGCATCCGGTATCCCGCGTACGTTTGCGCGATTTGCATAGACTTTGTCGCGTCGATCTGCATATCGGGTGTCGTTAAAATTAGACGCGGGGTACCGTGGGGCACCCCTGATTTCCCCGCGGCCTTTCCCTCTCCTCTTTCGATCCAACGGGAAACGGGCCAGCCCTTCAATCGTAAACGACGATTGGACGGATTGCCGAACTCGCGCAGCCCGCGATAGCTGCTAAATCATGATTTCTGGGATGGGGAAGGGGGGATAGGCAGGCAAATGGAAGGCATTGCTATTCTCAAGCTCTGCCTACCTAGCTACAAAGAGTCCTGAGGGTGAAATCTAATCGACATTTGATAGATCGTACCGGTTTCTTTCAAAGTACGTTACAAGCACGATTCGAAATAAATCACATTTGTATGCGAGAAGCGTGTTGTTCTTCAATGCTTAAAAATCAAATTCAAATTATTAAATGTATTTAAAAATGATAATGCTTTCGATACGAGACACGTACATTATCGTCAAGATATTAAATTCTCAACTATTATGGCTTCTCTCCGCTATAGTACATATTTGACGGTTAAGCCAAGTTTCTACACAGAAGAGTAAAACGTCAAAATATTTCTTCTACATATACACAGAGAAGCGCCGTAGAGCAACGATTAATAACAACAGGGCCGTGCGTGCACACGTGTTTGCGTTTCCTTGGAAAGTCTCGCACGTGCTCCGCCGCGCAAAGATATAAGTCGTCAACAGATACTCTACGAACAAGCTGGAACAGGCAGCGGTATCAATTACTGTCGTCCAACATTGTAATCCAGATATGTAGACGTCATTTAAACCCAGCGCGTTTCTAGCACGTCCAATTGCGAATTTATTTAATCCCTTTTGAATGAGGACCGCGCCCCCTTTGTCCGCCCTCCCCGAGTCACTCGTTTACAACCGGAAGCGGACCGCTGCTCGCTCGTATAATATCTGCCGCTCGAGAGACATTGTATCTCTGGGAGCATCGCGATTGAAATGAATGGCTACACGTGCTATTCGCCTCATCGCGTGTTATTTCGAGCTTCCTTGGAGGCTTCGGACTAGGTCGCCAGTCTCTTTCCTCTCTCTCTCTCTCTCTCCCTCTCTCCTTCCCTCCCTTCGCCATATTCTCGTGTCCCCCTCCGATCGAGGGGCAACAACCCCCTTTACCCCGTTCAACCTTCCCGCGCGTCGTACCGGTTTTATGCGTTTCGGAAGCTGAAGAAACAAGAAGAGCGGATCCCCGATCGGGCGTCGTTAAGATAAGACGCGCCGCGACGCCGGATACCGCCGGAAACGTTCTCGCAAGACAGAGAGAGAAAGAGCGAGAGGGAGAGAGGAGCGACAAGATCATGGACCCGAAAGTCATTAAGACTAAGCTCGGATAACGTTGTACACGATAGTATACACGATAGTATACATAGTCAATATACGCAACATTTGCTTTTCTTACAGTCGCCTATCTAATATCTTCAGAAAATTTGGATCAATAATCTATTCTAATAAAACGTCCGAGATGAAGAGATAATTTTTCTACTTTACTAATAATTTATGTAGTTTTTGACAAATTTAGATAATTTCTAGATTCAAAAAATTTCACAAGATAATGACTCTATAAGATGTATATTAATATTCCAGGCAATAAATAAATTTTTCACACATGATTTGCGTTGAATATTATCTTATATCAATGTAGACATATGGTATTAAAATTATAAAGGAATCGATTCTGATTTCATTATCAAATGAAAGGAAATACGCCCTCTCTCCCTCTCTCTATTCTTCTCTTTTCTCTCGCGCAATAGTAGATGGTTTATCGAAGCAAGCAATTTGCACGGTTGTTCAGTTAACGTGCTCCGCGCGCGAAAGGTTTTTTAATATAAGACGCGCATCCGTCTAGGACGTAATTACGACGCGTCGACGCGGCTACACGTGCGAGAGGCCCGTCTAATGACCGCATACCGGTGAAAATTAGCCGAACAAATATATCCCTCATTTCTATGCAACGTCGTTTACGTTTTATAGCTTATTTGAAATTTACATGATTCCGTAGTAAGAATCTCTGCTTCATCGATTTTTACTCTTATGGCCTCTGTGTCATGTAACAGTAATAAATACCTGCCGATGTTTTACGTATACGTGTAAATTTTTATACCTGTCGTTCCACGCGCATACGCATTTATAAACCAATCAAAACGGCGTGGTAAAACCGACGATAAACTAAATGCTGTCAATCAGGAAATTGAATCGTTATCGAGTATCGGATTTGATTATTAAATAATCCTAGTCACGACAATTTATCCGAAAAATTGGAAGTGAATATATATACATATATACAACTAAAATGCCAAATATGATTTTCGAAACGGTCTATAATAATTTGTACACGGATTGAGTTCATTTTAACAAATTTATAGATTGTGTTACGTAACATGATTTTAATATAAATATTAATTAAATTATTAGATACAATTTCTCTCTTAAGGAAACGAGGTTTTTTTCCCGCGTCTGAAAATTATCGCACAACGTCTCTGTAATAATAAGTTACACGTCCTTCCCGATTCCCGAGACTTACCGGACACACCTCGACGGCGTTGATGAATCCGCTACGGGGGCCGTTAGAGACTATTGTTTCAGGCCTTTACGATGAGCGACGGAGGGCCATGCC
>NW_021851167.1:1281224-1290944 GCF_003651465.1 Formica exsecta
AGCGTCGTGCATACGTGTCACGCATATATACCTAAACTGCGACGCGTGATGCGAGCGCATTACGGTAATGGCGTATCCGCTACCGCGGATCGCATTATGCCGGGGAGTTACCGCTATTTTCGCGCGGTCACGCTTTTGTGTTCTTCCCGAGTGGCGCCCGCCGATCATCGTCGCCGCGCGCGTTTGCGAAAACGCCGCGAAAACGAGCGGCATCCGGCCGCTTAACGGGATTTATTACGCTCCGCGGGAAGAATGAGGGTTGCTTTCTTACAACGGCGAATTGTTTTTGAGCCTGACTGAGCTAACGGTGACGCCTTAATTGTATCGGCTCGATGAGGAATCGCACGAATGTGCGTCTGCCGTAACCAAGTCCATCGCGATAACGAGGTAAAAGATAGCAGAGTGTAATCGCAAATTAATTCTTGCTTAGAAATAGAAGGAAGGATCTGTAATGTGACTATGTAAACATTGTAAAATTTAATTGGATTAACACAATCGAATTATATATATATCCCTTAAAAGAGCCAAACTAATCAGCTTCACTTTTTGTAAGTTCCTATTATAAAAATTATTTTAATATTTATTACTATAAAAATTGTATATTATGCATTTATTCTATTGTTTGTTAACGATTATACATTTGTTTGTGTAGTAGAATATTTGAATAATTATAATACTCTTTAGTAAAATGTAATACGAATATAATATTATCGAAGAAAAATATCGCTTGATTTCTCTTATATTTGTTAGTACAATATATATTTTACGATTACAAAAATTATATTGTAATTTTTACTATAATATTTTATCTGTATACAAGAGCATTAATCATATGAAACCAAAATAAAAAATTGTACGAGAAGTAATGTTAATCAGTTTGGCTTTTGAGAGACTCATATTAAAGTATATACCTATTACATGATTATTTCTAATAGAATTAGCATCCATCTGTGATTTCCGAGCGAATGTGCAAACGTTCATATATAGCATAACGTATATTTTTGTGAGAGAACTTATTCCCCTGTCTCCACTTTTCGAAGATTTACTGCAATTCGCCTTCTTACTTTTTTTCAAATAACTCGAGTAACGCGCCAAGTAATCGCGCCGTACGTCGACACCGACCAATTTAGCGGTGGAAATGTGTCTGTATAATGCCGCAGCGCGCAAACGGAAGCACGGTTCAGGTGTTACTTATATCCTTTATCAGCATCTGACGGACGTTGAGACCCGGTGAGACGCCTCGTAGCCCATTGTCCACGTCCGAAACGGACGGTACAAGGTCGTATAAATATCAGCCGGCCATATCGCACATGTGTATCGCCAATTCGCGCGTAACCAACACCCGTTCCCTTCCCCCGCCACCCAGCAAACCTCCCCCCTCTGCCGCACGCACACATACACACACACAATTCTCGTTCCCTTTCGTCTCCTCTAAGAGAAGTCCTCTTTTAAAACGCTTCGTGCCTCTTTTATGAGCGCATTTGCATCGCCGACTAAGACGGAGAACATTACGGCGAAACACGACGAAAGCCGAGGAAAGGGCGAACGAAGCGAGGAAAAAAAAAAAACAATAAATGAACGAACGTGCGAACGGCGTTGCTTAATAACCTGTGCCCGTCAATTCGCGCATGCCGTGCGCGAAAAATTTTTCCACGGTGAAACTTTATTGTATAAGTATAAAGTATCGTTTTGCGTAACAAAATGCATTATCAGGCGATTCATTTTGTGTTAGGAAAATTTTATATTTCATGAAATATATACAAATTATTTAGAAAGAGATATATAAATAGTATAAACATTATTTTTTTTAAATCACGAATGCAAATATATATATATTTGCACTCATAATTTAAAAAAATAATGAGAGAGAGAGATAGACAGATAGATAGATAGATAGAGAGAGAGAGAGAGAGAGAGAGAGAATCTTAAAAAAAATTAATCAATGTTGAATGATTTAATGGAAAAGATTCGTTATAAAAATCATATTTTGAAAGGTCCTGTAGATATTTCAATAGATATATTTATTGATGAAAATCGTATCAGTGCAATCGGTGTACCAATTCACTACGCAGTTACGTGTATTACGAGCGACTCGAGTGTGCAACGCGTACGTAATTTTCGTCGATTCTAATTGAGTTACAACTAGAAAGCGCTCTAATTGAAAGCATTTCGTAAAAGGCGATGGCGTAAAGTTTCGCGCATCTTTGTGCGCCGTGTGATTTTCCGGCTTGATGCGGCGATTCTGGTTCGCGGATCGAAATCAAAGTCGAGCAGCGCTTTCGCAAGGAAACTCTAATGGTTACCATATGATGTAACGCTAATCTTCAAACCTTTAATTGCAATTATGGCAAACGTCTGGCGCGCTTCCTCCGAAGCATAATTGTTACACATCTGAAGATGATACAATTTGAACAATTGATCGTGCGTGAGTATCGACAATGCAAACAGATTACATAATCTTCTCTTTGAATTAATCTTGAATGAATTTTAATTTGACAAGAGTTTAATGAAGCTTACGAAATGTGATTATTAAAAAGATATTTTATATTAAGAATTAGAGTTGTCTAATAAATAATCATTTTTCATATCACTTCCACTTAAGAAACTTGCTTCATAATTAATCTTACGCGGCCTAATTCGATTCAATAAAAATTTCATCCTGCCACGAATTCGGGAATTCTCGGGAATGCACAGACGCGACGCGTTTCGCGCAGTCGTTCGTATTAGATTAGTTTCTATTCGATTGGTCTCAATGCAACGCTTCCGCGGAGAATCGGAGGCGCGCAAGCGGGCCTCTCGCTGCAGCCAGCCAGCGAGCGAGCGGATATACAGAGGGAGTCGGAACGAGAGCTACTTACGGCCGCACGCAAGTATCCGCTTAATACTCGGTTCTGCTAGGTACACACACCGTCGAACGAACGGGCACACGTATACGTACGCAACGAGCGAGCGAGCGAGCGAGGTGGTGCGGCACGCGTAAATACATACGCACGTCTCTCTCTCTCTCTCTCTTTCTCTCTTGTACGTGCAACTGAATATATGTATATTTTCTCTCAGTGTAGTATACTTACGCGAGTACTTAGCATAGTACTCACGCCGATGCACAGATAACTTGGCGATGAGGAGAGGGGGCGGTGAACACCGAAGTGTTCGAAAATCGCTTTGCTTTATGAGCGTTTACACGAGCAACCGCGCCATCGAGAAAAGGGAGAGAGAATAAGAGAGATACATGTTCGCACATATTTACGCGCGCAACAACCAGCTGCATTCGCCTCTCTTTTTTTCTCCACGTTTCAAAGTAATCGCGTGAAATCCACTGTCCGATAATCGAACTCGAGATCGATCTCGGGAGATAGGACGAGCTGACGCAAATATGATAGTGATTGAGCAGAAAAAATCGTTAAAATCGTAATCGAAATTATCGATGTCAAAGAACGCGATGCCGAAGATTATTTCGCAAGGAAACTCTAATGGTTACCATATGATGTAACGCTAATCTTCAAACCTTTAATTGCAATTATGGCAAACGTCTGGCGCGCTTCCTCCGAAGCATAATTGTTACACATCTGAAGATGATACAATTTGAACAATTGATCGTGCGTGAGTATCGACAATGCAAACAGATTACATAATCTTCTCTTTGAATTAATCTTGAATGAATTTTAATTTGACAAGAGTTTAATGAAGCTTACGAAATGTGATTATTAAAAAGATATTTTATATTAAGAATTAGAGTTGTCTAATAAATAATCATTTTTCATATCACTTCCACTTAAGAAACTTGCTTCATAATTAATCTTACGCGGCCTAATTCGATTCAATAAAAATTTCATCCTGCCACGAATTCGGGAATTCTCGGGAATGCACAGACGCGACGCGTTTCGCGCAGTCGTTCGTATTAGATTAGTTTCTATTCGATTGGTCTCAATGCAACGCTTCCGCGGAGAATCGGAGGCGCGCAAGCGGGCCTCTCGCTGCAGCCAGCCAGCGAGCGAGCGGATATACAGAGGGAGTCGGAACGAGAGCTACTTACGGCCGCACGCAAGTATCCGCTTAATACTCGGTTCTGCTAGGTACACACACCGTCGAACGAACGGGCACACGTATACGTACGCAACGAGCGAGCGAGCGAGCGAGGTGGTGCGGCACGCGTAAATACATACGCACGTCTCTCTCTCTCTCTCTCTTTCTCTCTTGTACGTGCAACTGAATATATGTATATTTTCTCTCAGTGTAGTATACTTACGCGAGTACTTAGCATAGTACTCACGCCGATGCACAGATAACTTGGCGATGAGGAGAGGGGGCGGTGAACACCGAAGTGTTCGAAAATCGCTTTGCTTTATGAGCGTTTACACGAGCAACCGCGCCATCGAGAAAAGGGAGAGAGAATAAGAGAGATACATGTTCGCACATATTTACGCGCGCAACAACCAGCTGCATTCGCCTCTCTTTTTTTCTCCACGTTTCAAAGTAATCGCGTGAAATCCACTGTCCGATAATCGAACTCGAGATCGATCTCGGGAGATAGGACGAGCTGACGCAAATATGATAGTGATTGAGCAGAAAAAATCGTTAAAATCGTAATCGAAATTATCGATGTCAAAGAACGCGATGCCGAAGATTATTTTATAGTTTAAGCATCTATAATTTAATATAAACCAGAGACGTGCCTTAACGTGGGATGTAAGATAAGCGTCCGTACGAATGAAGCTAAATTAAATTTGTTTATCCAATTGGCATGCACCGGATCGGTACACCGGGCGTGAAGAAAGTTTGTACGAATTCGTCCGTTCGGAAACCAGATAGACCTTGCGATAAGCGCGCGGAGCAAGACAGAAATTCGATATAACACGATCGTCGTGCATGCCGCCGTTCGTTATCGATCGCCGGCGCGTTTTGCAAGTAACGCCCATCGCGCTGCGATAAATTTTCGCGGGCACGTAAGTATGTCTGCGAATCACGTGATCGCATGCGGCGTTCGTCTGAAAAAGAAGAAACTCCGAACGCGGTTGCGCGATACCGCGATACCGCGATAAATTTTACACCGCCATCGCGTCCGCATCGCGATGCCCTGACGATTCATCCGACGATACGCCGAACTATACCTTATCTCGTATATCTGTGGATCGGATAACGTACAGGTGATTTTAACGGAGGGAAAATGAGGCCCAATGCTCTGTAACGCGGTTGCGAGATTCGTCCGTAGTGTCTCAATAAATATTGCACGCAATCGAGGTCGACGTATTCACTGTTACAATGGATTGCAATAAAAATATTCCGGATAACGCGCGAATTTATATATTTATGCATATATATTTATCCGAATGATAAAGTTTGCACTAAAGATGGGACAAAACTAAACAAAAAATTGGTGCGTGTATGTATATGTGAGAAGATATGCGTCCATCAAATATATTTCAAAAGATTTCACTTAATATTTTTCCAAATATATATATAATATATATTAATATTAAATGCAATGACGTCACATACAAAGATAAAGTACCAAAGATGAACATATTAATATTGCCGATAATTAAATTAATACTGTTTTAAAGCGATATTTTCTCTCTTCGGAGTATTTAATAATATATTTGGTGAAGATTTTCCTAATAAAGATGCGATAATAATTTATAGAGAATCGGCATAATTTTCGTAAAAGTTTCTTTCCCCAATCGTTCCCCTCGAATGACGCGATCAGGAAAAGCGCTTACCGGGACATAAACAGCGAAGCGTGCACAGGAAGTAGCGGCATTAAGCTTTTACAAATCGCAACACGTAAGCTCTACACTCGAACTAACTCGTAAAATTACGGAACGATGCTCGGTCGATGATAAGATGATCTAGGTGAAATGTTCATTGACCTCGAGGAAGAACAATTGGGAAAAAAGAACTTGCCGGCAAATCCATTCGCCACTTTTGTCGCGTTATAAATTAGAACTAACAGAATTATTTGAGTCTCGATATATTCGAATCAGCGATGCCGGAAAACGATTGACTTTTATATAGACATATATTAGAAATTATTCAATTAGTTTTTAAATAACTAACAATAAGTTTAATTCTATTGTAATAATCTCTTCGAAGTTCGCGGCTTAAATAGCATTAAAAAATCCAATGAATTAAAAAATATACTGATTGTTACAACATTAAATATTTTCGAAATATATTACTTTCCCTCTAATCTTGAAAAATCAAAAATACACGTATATGCACGCATAAACGTACGCTGTATAGATTTCCCACGTGTCATCGCGTTGCCAACAGCAGACGGTTAATGCAGCCTCGGTGGACCACAGTGACCAGTGGTTTCCATGAATGAGTACCCGCAACGTGACTTTCCCTTTATACTCGAGTGTGAAACGTTCGCGTTACACTCTCTATCTACGCGATCGAGCACGGATCTTCCTGCCGATCGAGAGCGAGAGCATCGACCGATTTTCGTAGTTACACTTTTAATGCGATCGCGCTTGCGATCCAGTCCTAAAGTGGTGACGCAACGGTCGAACGGGACCCCAATAGGTCGAGATGAGAGCCATTGTATGGCAATCTTATAATTTAGACAATCACCGATCAATTGAATGGGCCTTTACTACTGTTATACATGCAACGGCCGTATACCGGCGAGAGTGAATGATGAATGAATGAAGGGACAAGACCGAATGAATGGACAGATAGTTGGCTCCGCTTAAACGTTCGTAAATAACCGGCCGCTTCATTCAATTACTTTCAATCGCTTCGAGCCAATAGATACAATTTAGAAAAAAAGGGAGCCTCAGGTCTGTGTTGTGTGTACAAGCGCGCCTTGCCACTATGCACTTGCTCGTAACGAGTAGTGTCGAGAAAACGGGACAAAGTGCAGTAAGGAAATGTAAAATTTAATTTATAAAATGAAAATATAATCAAACTTTTATTACTTTTAGACGCTTTCATCAAGTATTTAATTACAGAAATTTTTTAATCATATAATGATAAAATTTTTCTAAATAAATATTTATCTAAACAAACATTAGACTACCTTCGACTCGCGTCTGACACGTCGTATATCAACGATTTTTACAAGCGTTCTCGGCTTGAACGGATTCGTCAGAGTTACAGCCGTTCATTTCGGAGCGTAATGGAACTGCGGTCAGAAAGAAAAGTAACTCGCCCGAGAGGACATTTCGCTATATGTGCGCGCGCGCGCGCACGCTAATCCTTGGAAACTGGCTTAATTACAGTCGCGTCTGAAACAGGATAATGGGCTGGGCGCGTATATGGCTGTCTCATGTCCGGCTAACTAGCGTCAGCTCGCCAAATCGGTTTATCGTTCGGCGAAAAGTTCCTTCAATTCTAACTGACTCCGTCTGTGCTCGCGATACCCCCAGCCCTACCAAAGTTCTCTACATTAGGCACTTGCGTATTACACCTGCAGTGGCGCAAGTCCGATGTCGCACCAACTTGCGGCCATTAATTAACATTCTCCCCTATCGTGCTCTCGAAAGTACATTATACGACTTCCGGGATTGATTTAACTTTAATCCAGTAGACGGGCATTGTTAACTCTACCATACAGCGCATTTTTCCAATGTTATATGTATACGATCTCTTATTCGATATCACATTTTTATTATATATAATGTTCTTAATAATTGTTTGAAATGTAAGAATAATCAAGAAAATTTGTAAAAGTTAAATATATAAGATAGAGAGGTAGAATGAGGAAATCCATTTCGTCATTAAATTATATTTCCTTTACGAGACAATAACAACTGTTAAGAAAATTAAATTGCACACATCACAGATATTGTTTTTGTAATAAAGTCAAGAATATTCAAGAGACGATAAATTAGATCAATACAGGTAGGACATAACATTTGCGCGGACTATTGCACAGACAAGTGCAATAGTGACGCGATTGCATATGATAACGCAATGCCATCAACTAAAAAAAAAAAGTCGCAACTAGAATGAAAGAAAAAAAAATGTTTTATATACATCAGTTACTCTGATGTATACGCATCGCATCGTTAACAACGCGTCGGCGCTTACGCCATAAAGCGGATATTGTATGACGCTTTACTGGATAAGACAATCAATATTTATCGTCAATAATTCCATGCTGGCGTTATCGAAGTATCATAGCGATAAAGTTATCGAAGTTATTATCATTGTGAAAAGTATCGAAAAATGCGTACGTCGCATAAACTCGCCTCGATGTGCCTCGTATCGGGCCGCGAAAGCAACGATTGTATTGCCGCAACAAATAATGCAACGTCGCTTGATACCTCGCTGACGTGCGGAAGCTTACTCATCATCAGTCGTCTCGATTACACGTTAGACGTTGGCGCATCTGCACGAGTATCCATGCACGTGTGCATCGCGCGTAATCCGTCGCAGACCGTCGACGCCGTCGTCGCGGTTTCGTTATCGACGGGCGAGGGAAATCTGGAAACGCGAGATCTCGAAAATCGGTGCTGCATCGTATCGGTTAAACGGACGCTGGATTGGTTGGTAATAACCGGTAAGACCAGAGCCTTATCTTTCATACGGCTGCGAGACGACGTCACGTCCGGATGAATTTTAAATGCGTAAAACGAGAGGTCACCCGCCAGGCACCCGCGATTGTCGATAGCGGGTTTCCTTTTTCATTCGATGACCGGATCCAGCTCGCGATCCTGCGCTGGACGGAGGATCTAATCGACCTCAATGATTAGCCGTCCGTGATGAGTATCCCGCCGCGTCGATGTACGCGTGTGCGACGCATCGTGCAACGTTCGACAGGAACGTTTTAGATAGAGACAGAGAGAGAGAGAGAGAGAGAGAGAGAGACGAAAATCGTCACGGATCAAAACAACGAGTGAACTTTCATAACGTAATATTCCATACATCTATAACGTAATATTCCATAATTCCATATCTCTCCCTCCCCCCCCCCCTCCCTCTTTCTCTTTGCACGCGTTGGGACAAATAATAGATAGTCATCGACCCTGTGTTTTATGTCGCTCCATGCCACTTCGTAAAATGATTCGATATATGATTGCCCTATCCACTCAATGTCAATGCTTGTCCATAAATTCGTCCCATCAATTGCGCCGACCAAACAAGTGGAATGATATCTTTCCAGAACACACATTAGAGCTGTCTATTACTCTTTATATGCAGTCATTCTTATCGTTAGTACAATGCAAATTATGATATGTATAATATATTTCTTACGAATGCCTATTACCAATTACTCGCCGACGCTGTGAATACGACGATAAAAATCACCGAGACGTTTTTAACGTTAACTAACTAAATAAGTAACTACGTTCCTATATAAATCGTTTGAAAATAGAGGTCGTACATCAATTAATAATATATTCTATCTGAAATATAATCTTTTATATATCCCTAAACTCGGTTAACGTAGGTAATACTTCGCATATTTTATTCATTTCGATCGCGCTATCGAATATAGCATAATTATTGGAAAGTCGATCACGAATATTTATTTGCCAATTGCCGCGACAATTTTGTGGAGAATAAATCGACCGTAGCTCGCGTATCGACCAGCTGTCGTTGGCGTGCTATCAGAGGCGAGAGGAAAGCTGGGTGTTTGCCCGCGACCAACTTCCGGCTGCTTATCAAACGCTTTCGACCGTAGTCGACCAGCTGTCGTTGGCGTGCTATCAGAGGCGAGAGGAAAGCTGGGTGTTTGCCCGCGACCAACTTCCGGCTGCTTATCTGCTTATC
>NW_021851167.1:1306447-1307034 GCF_003651465.1 Formica exsecta
TTCCGTTCGACCATTCGTTTCGGGTATTCAATTGACAACCCGCAATTGCGCATTCCACGAGGTCCAGTTATTTTACACGATTTACTGCAGTCCAATAAATGTATGTGTCTAATATTGCAAAAGTAATTTTCTGCGAATGATAGAAATCTCAAATACGTTGTAACGTATTGACAATGTAATGATTTTTTCAAGTAAAAAATGAGAAAGAGTATTATATATATATATATTGTATAATAATCGTTGCTCATATAATTTGTTTTGTTTTTAAGATAAAAGAAATCGCCGATTTAAAATTGACAAATAGCTTGCATTGTATGTTGATTATAGCGTGTAGATATACATGACAGATGGTTAATTGAATATGTGAATATTCATTTAGCTTGGCGTCGTAATACCTATGTAGTATATAACTATTCATAGATTAACGATTTTCAATATTTACTTGATTAGCGGCTAATAAGGAAGTTCCTTATCACTTTCCTAATAAATTTTCTAAACGGAGTCGCAGGTGCATCGCACGTCACAGCGTACATGATTAATTAATTAATAACAGAGCGGAGTAGCGTTCAATGAACATGGCGTCGTGT
>NW_021851167.1:1307103-1392796 GCF_003651465.1 Formica exsecta
TCGTGTACATTAATTAAACGTAATCGCGGGAAAAATAAAATATGGAGTAATATACTATGTTCCTTTGGCTAATCACTTAGAAAAATGAATTAAGGGTTAAGGGCGTACGAGTGAAATGAGATGGAAGTATGGCACGTAACAAGTTTGCTTATATGTTTCGCAAGCGCTTGTATTTGTCTGTTATGGCAATCTGGCGTAAATTATGTTTCCCAGGTAATTGCCAGCTCGCTGAACTCTTCGAGTTAGCGACAAGCACTTCTCTCTCTCTCTCTCTCTCTCTCTCTTTCTTCCCTTCTCCCGATCATCTTATCCATTATCTTTCTCCCTCGCATCTAACCGTTCGCTCGCGTCCACTCTTCGCGCGTCTAATAATCATGTAAAGCAGCCCCGGTTATCTATCCGCAATAATTGCACATTGTCGAACGCAAATTCATGCGTGCACCGCGCGCCTGCGTCAGTAAGCAGACAATGTGAAGGCGTGCAAGAACGCAGACGTGGTGCCTCCCTCCTGCGACGCCCTCCGTCGTCGTTACCATCGTGACGTCGGTGTCGGGAAGAAGGAATAAGACGTCGGGTTTTTCGGTGATCGTAAATTCCGCGCGCGTAAATAAACCGCCGATGTTAGTCGCCGTTCCTCTCCGTAGATTTCTGTCGTTCATCGATCGTTTGATCCATTAAATCTCGAATTAGCTCTCTGACCCTTTTTTTTTTTTTTTATTACGCGATTATTCCTTCGTTCAACCAAGACTTGACCAGGCAAATTTTACACGAAAAATGAGATTAACTTTGGAAAAATTGTATAAAAAAGTTATATCGAAATTATATTATAATCAAAAAATATAATAAAAATAGAAAAATATAATAAAAGAAAAAATCGAAAGAGACGAGAGATTCTAAATTTTTTATTTTTTTTTTTTAACGCGATCGATGTTTGTACAAATGTATTATTTATAAAGATAAGATAATAATTATAACATCAAAATAAAATTGATAGATACAGACAAGGGATATTTACGTGTTAAGTAATATAGTTTAGAAATATCTATCTTATGCACGGATTGTTGTTAGAATATCAAACGGGACGTGGTGCGAAAATTTTTGCGAGGCGCGAAATCGAATCCGCCAAGTAAATTAGCCCAGGCGCAATGATCGCGCAGTTATTGCTCCCTTAAATCAGACGCGGCCGAATACGAGATACGTTTGCGGCCAAAGTTTATTTAGCCTCGCTTTATGGCTCACTCCGAATTCACTTAAGCCCGAATCGCTGCAGGAATCGCCGCGATGTCGTCCCATGCGATTCGGAATTTTGGAACCGCTCCAAGCGACCTTTGAATAGTTTTCGGAAGCGGCGAGGAGCAGAAGAAAGGAGAAACAGAGAAAATGGATAAAAAAGAGTAAAGAGCGGCAGAAAGAGAGAGAAAGAATTATCGTGAATCGGAAATTCTTCTCCGTCGCGTGGAAAAAAATTTATGATAACGATAAACTTTCGTTGATTATTCGGGCGAGCATCGGTATAAATTCGAGAAAAGATTATGAAATACTTCAGAATATATTACGGTAATCACAAATTAAAAAATTACGTGAGATTTTTAATTATTTACAATAATTCACAAAGAGAATTTAAGCGTAAAATAAAATTATTATTGCAACTTATTATATATGTTATTAATATAAAAAAATCATTAGTATGATCAAAAACATCGCTGCCACGTTTTCAGACGCATTGAACCTTGCTTATTTCGTTTTGTTCGACATTGTCTTATTCTCGTTTCGCTATTCTGGATACTCCGTCCCTGCTCTCGTGGCAATTCTTTCGACGCCGGAGGTCCCGAATGCAAAGCACAATAGCGACTGGCATTCGAAGCTGTCTGTACGCTTATTCGGAGCATCCTCACGGGTAAGAGCTTATTTTCTGTTGGGAGAAGAAACGAGTAGCGACTGCGATTAATCTGCATTCGCGACGGCGCGTACCAATTCACGCGAATGTTCTTTTGAATCTAGCCTTAGCTAAAAACACATTTTCGGAATTACACATCTTATTTTGCAGGTATTAGAGATAATTTCTTTCTCTCTTTTCATATAAGAGATTGATCGTCGAAAATATTACATTTTCCAACATATGTGTATAATAAATTGACGCGTGTGTGTAACATATAATAAAATTAATTAATGCGACGTTAAGAGAGCACAAGACTCGATTCTCGGAATTCAGAGGGTTTGCCAAATATTTCTACTATCGTGTACAGGTCTCACGAGTCTCTCTCACGAAGGTTCGTAGTTCGCGACCCGCATATGTCCCATCGAGGTATGCGCCTCGCGTGCCTGGCGCATCTGTTGCACACGCGACGCAGCAACTCGCGATACACGCGTTCGATGTTACGCGTACAGGGTGATCCATTCCAACAATACATTCTAACTGATGACTCACACATTCTAACCTCTCCAAGTAATGATTAGAAAAACGACTCTGTCATTTCAAACATAAAATTGACGTATGCGATATGTGAGGGGACCGATGATATTTTCGGCATCACGTCAATCATCCTCTAAGATGAAACTCTTGGAAATTTTTACGATAAATAAAGCGTTAAAAGTGTTATAATAAAAAGAAAATATTTTTTAATTAAAAATTGATCTTTGGATGAAAAATAATTTTGTTCGAATGCGCGCGACTCGTACAGGTAGTTCGCGAAACGAGCAGCTGGCGGATACGAGAAAGCGTCTACAGTAGCAATTTGCAATTACTACCTAGCTATTATTTGACCACACACGTACGAGCCCTCAATATTGAACTACAACTAAGCTTCAGGGGTTTATAGTTTCGACGCGGTCCAGTTCAGGGACCATGCGCATCCCGGAGACCTCTTTGGACCTCGATCGAGGAAGTACGCGCGAGGAGTGCATCATGCAAGTCGTGGGACGGGAGTTTGAGGTCACGGGTCACAGTAGGTCGTGTCGTGGTAATTAAGAGGTATCGCGGACGGCTATAGTCGAAACGCTGATATAATACGCGGAGAACGGAGAGGGGATGATACGTTATCTAGCGCGTGTAACGTGAAGCGTGCGAATTGTAAATACGCTCTTAGATTTCACAAGGAAGCATATCCTGTGATGTATTTTATGAATCTTGTTTATGCGCCAGAACGGTCAACGGTTTATTGACGTTCGTAAGACAGCTTAGCAAATATTTGCTCGGATCCCAAGACGAGATTGCACTGGATGATTCGCGTAATAGCATACACTTATGTTTTACGAGTGTTAAAAGTATTGAGAGAAAGTATCGAGAAAATATAGAAGAGCTCCTTATTCCGACTTTACGCTTTGTAAGATGAATTTATGCGAAAAATGAATATGAAATGTTTATTACGAATTTTTGATCTATAATTACAGTGTAATTTGATCATAATGTGACAGTAAAGAAAAAGAGAAATGTCTTTTCTTTCTTAATTAAACAACGCAATTAAAGGATTCATTAGGACACTCAAGAACCGATGACCCGTGAAGTGAGCATTTATGCTCACTTTCACCTGCAGTCGATTGACAGAGAACTAGACGTTTTCAGGTCTTGTAAGAGAAAAACACACTCTGGTTCCGTGATCGTTCCTGCTTTCGCCGTTTGTACAAAACAGAACGCAAATGTGCGATTAAAAATACTCGCAAAAAATGGACAAAATATCAAAGATTACGAGAAGATTAATATAAATTTAAATAGTGAAACTGTCTCTCGACTTCTGTCTTAATATTATAATTGATATATATTTTATACAATACGCGAAAAAGAGCACAACATTTTTACCGCACAACGCGATTATCGCGCATGAAAATATATCATACGGTAATAAAAATATGTACGGTTATCGGTATGTGATGTAAAATCTTTTTACATTACACACGGGGCATTTATACGAGCGCATTGTCTCGTCCATCATCTCGGTAATCGAATAAACTATCGACGGGAAAATAATTTAACGCCAATACTGCCTACGTGAGTCGTTATCGCGCGATACTCCCTCGCGTGGCATTTCACCCGGTAGTTAGTGGGTTGCTCGGGGCGCGAGTATCTCTCTCTCTTTCTCGCGATGCGTGTATTTGGATATTTTTAGAGTGTGGGTGAATCACTGTTTGGCCGAGGCAGCCAAGCTCACAAGCCCCGACTCCTAGCTCCGACAGTTAAATCACCGATTTCAGAAATAACGACCGCGCGAAATTAATAACGCCCCTCGGTACCACACTCTCTCTGGTCACAAGTTTCCCTTTTTCGCGAGTTGTTCAGCTGATCGCAAGAAACCTTTGTTATTATTATTGCATGCTTTTTATCGTTAAATGTTGTATATCGCTAATCAAATCTTCCGTTTCTTCCGATGAGATTTTCCTTGTCTAGGCTCCCTGTATATTCATTGTATCGAATTCGTTATGACACGCGTTTCTATTCACAATACAAGATTGTTATCGTTATCTTTCTAGCAATCAACGTTCCGTTTCCGAAATAGTTATAACGCGAGCGGAAGTAAGGAAACTATCAATAATGAAACTTATTTTTTTTTTCTTTTGCCTTTACGATCAATCACTAACTGTTCTTGTACAGCACACGATATATAATACTATAGTATTACCTTTACGTGAAATCTTGATAATAAATACTTCAATTCCACGCAATGTCTCATTATGCATAGTCTCATTGATGCATAGTTTTTCAAAGAATCATCGAAAAGGAACGGCGGTCTGGTCGAAGGAACGCACGCACGCTCCCGCGTCTACGTGTCATTCATTATACATTTTAATAAGGCAAGAAAGCAAATATATATACGCGATTGCAAGCACCTGCGCTTACTTATAATTAGCGTGCAACCGACCACGTTGCTTACTAGCAGCTCGTAAAACGGGCGTACCTCGGTCTGGTACGTAAGTCTAGACCAAGCCTGGACTAGACCAACGAGACGGCGCATCTCCGAAATAAGCCCCTATATTCTATTTCGAGATCGACACGCTGCGCGATACAGCACCTTGATGTCGGTATAACACGCTAATGATTCCTTCATCAATCTCTCATTCTCTCTCTTTTTCTCCCGATCTCGCTCTGTTTCTTGTGCCACTATCTGTTATTGCGTTTTCTTTATAGGCGTTGGTATTTAAAGTCTCGTTGGATTTTTCGTCACGTTTGATTCGTATTCGATTAGACGAATTTTAAAGAAATTTGATACAATGGCTCATAGAGAGAAGAGTTCTCGCTTCTTGCGAGAAATATATATATATATATATATATATGTCAAATATCGATCATTTTTCAGAATTTAAAATTTTAGACCATCTGTGTATGTGTGTGCGTTCATTAATTCACGATTAATAGTAAATGTAGATAAATAAATCGAGTGTTCGTTAAACATAATTAATACGCAAGTTTATAACAGGACCGCGGTCTGTTAATCTTCGCTGTTTTAATTTCTTTTTAATTAATATCCAATTACTATAATTAATTTTTAACGAGTGACGATAATCCGCACTAATGATATTGCACGTCGTAAATCCAAAATATATTACATTGCGGTCAAGCCTACAAGCAACATAAAACATTCATCTGTAATTTACAGTTCGCATTCGCAATATGTACATGCAATATATCGTATTTTAAGTTTAACAATTTCGATGGAATATTTCCGTTGTTGCATTTCAACGAAATCTAAATATCTGGAACGATGAGTGTTTCTGTAAAATTAATTAATCGCGTGTAAGAGAAAAATAATTTAAAAAAAAAAGGTTATTTTCTTATTGAATGATATAATCGTAAGCATAAATTTTAATAACGACTCTTTATATCCAATATTATACTTCAAATACGATTAACGTGCTTAATCTTCTATTGATTTCTATTATACAATTTCATATTTCGATTTGCCGAATTTTACAAAGATGTATCTCTAGAAATAAAAAAAAGAGGGGTGCTCTAGAGAAATTCTTTCGTCCTTTGACACATCTCTGGCTCGTGCAACTTAGCCTTTCTCTCTCTTCCTCTCATTCACTTGCGCCGCGTATCTACACCCCCTTCCATCTCTTCGCGCTCGCTCTCGCCGCGGTCTCTCCTTCCCGTTCACGTCCGCGTGACTCACGTCGTGGCGTACGACGCACCTCGATTCCTCGATAAGTGTTGCCGCCTCTCGGGGATTTCGGGAACCTCGTCGGAGATTCCCCTACCTCGGAGCCGCGAAACGTGCCCGACGGTGGGGATGCGACGTCGTGGAAGTGGGGAACCACCACAGGGAGAGGATGGAGAGAGGACTAGCTACGGCAAAACTTTTGTCCATTCACGGCCGGCACGCTCCTAATTGGGAGTACGCTCCGAGGTCTCGTTCCACGCGCACGGATGCTGCGTGAACGCGCTGCGGACCGAGCCGGAACTGATACTTAGATAGGAATTTGTATTTCTTTTTTTTTTTTTTTCTTCACGCTCGGAATCGACACTCGACCGAGCGCGGATCTCTCATTTATCGAGTCTACGCCGGCGGGTGTTGTTTCGATCGCTCGAATCGAAATTATTTTCCTCGGAAAATTATATTGCCTCCGACAGAAATGTCATCGAGTCGCGTGCGCGTGCCGTAAATAAATTTTATAAAGGTATATAAAGGTTAATAAAAATTAAATTTATTAAGCGCCAAATGCAGACTCGTATATGCGAAAACTTGTTCTGCGCGCAAAAACGTCCTCTCTCTGTTAGTACTCCACAATACTATTTGTCAGCATTCATGCATGCTTATCTAAAAGGAAGTTATATTCGCTAACATATACATTCACATATGTCAATGCAATTTCCGTTCGGTGAACAGAAAGTTTGATCACTAGAACTCTCTGAATGTAGTATTGTTTTTTTTTTTTCAATCATGGTCTTGAGAGTTGCTATTTCATTTCGAAATTGCAGACATTGTTGTAACGATTTTTTACGGATTTTTTTATAGTGGCAGGATGAATTTTTTGTGCAACGACCTAATTCTGCAAAATATCAACACGATTAACTTGACTGTAATATGAAAATCATTTTCACCATATATTAATTTTATGTTTGCGCGATGTGAGATTTTGCTATAATTTATTGACGCCGTGCTATAAGTACATAACTCTTTTATATTCTCGAATGATAAGCAATGTAAAACATCGGCGTTGAAAGTCAATACAATCATGTCGAGAAATGTCCTATGCTAACGAGCTGGGAGACTTCACTCGATTGTCGTCGATAGCGCGCGAGTCAGAAAATTGCGCTGCAATCTTCTGCACGTCGCCAGACGGAGCAATGTACTTTATTCCATGGCGCGTATTGTCATCTGGATACTTTATAGAGTTAATTTATACAATATAATAAACCCCATTCAGGCTTGTCAACAGCCTAACACGCGAATAATGCGTAATATCTAAAATATTAATTTTTATTTTCATTATATTTTTGTTTTTTGTCACTAGTCATGGCCTTTAATTTAATGCCCTGAAATGGTAAACTACTTTGCAACTTTGCTTAGTTTAGAAACCGCGCCGAATTAAAAGTACGAATTCACATTGTTCAGCCACCACATCGCAACGAGAGGAGTTATTTGTTTCCATTTGTTTACACTTCGCTCGGCTACGTTTTGGTACGTTATACTTATTCATACAAAGTACACTTTGCGGTATATGAATAATCTTAGAGTAATTCTAATAATTTAAAAAAAGTCTTAAAAATCTACTTAATGCATAAAAAATATTATTTTCACAATTAATTTAAATTTACGATTTTAAAACACATTGTATCTTAAAAGGCGTGTATCTCGATTATATTTTCTTCAATAGTAAAATGCAAAATTGCAATCTTTTATCGCGATGTTGTTTATATTTAAAACATAAAACAGAGATTCTACCTAAAGAGACTTCCGTTTTCCCAGGTTAGGGATGCCTCTTTCTCTCTCTCTCTCTCTCTCTCTCTCTCTCTTATGTCATTAACTCGTAGCCTAATCAATAGACATAATTATGAAACTATGCGCCATTAATAGTCCCGTGCCGCGCGGGTCATAATCTCGTGGTGAAGGACGGTGCGGCACTAGTTCGCGCGTTATTAAACGGGTGTATTTTATAGGAAACCGGTAGTTGAGTATAATAACGAGCGAGGGTTGCCAACGTTCGATTGTGTGTGTGTGTGTGTGTGGTGGGGGGATCCATTAACATTATTATATGCTAAAAGAGAATAACTGATAAAATGAACTGCGTTTCGCTTTCTAAACAATATTAAGCCAATCAGAATGTTAAAATTTTATAAAGTTCAAATATATGAGTTTTAATACGCTGATAACAATTTTTTAACTTATTATATTTTACGATATTATTTTTCTAATATGTAGATAATAATATATCTATAGATAATTATATACAAATTTATAAGCGAAATAGAGGAAAACACGATAACAAAAGAAACATACAGGCGTTTCTATTTTTTGTAAGAAATTTAAAAATAATGCTTTACTTCGTGGCAAGTAATAGTAGCAAAAAATATTGAATTTCATTCCCAAAATAAATCTGATAGACAAAGCAATAAATTATCGAAACATCCGATAAAATATCGAATTTATTGCGGAACTTGTCGTTCATTCTCATGTGTCTGATTTCTCCTCTTTTTTCGTCCCGCGGTTGACTTTCCGCTAATCAAAGGATACGACGAACGTTTGCATTTCCTGCGTCCAGTCATTAACATCGGCACGTTTCGGTGGGGCTTTATCGTTTATCAGCGAGCAACAACCTCCTTCTATATCGGCCACTTTGCCACAAGTCGGCCGCGCCATCCCCAAATCGCTAAACTATCCTCCAAACACCAAGTACCGCACTAGGGAAACTTCGACGTTAGCCACCCTCACACCTTCGACCTTTGACCGTAGAATCGGCCAAGTGGCCGAGAATCTGACCAACGAGCAATTACGTGCCGAGGTGCCGAAAGATTTTGCGGTGGAAGATTTACCACCAACGGACAGCTAGAAATTATTTACGAAGCTAACCGACGAGCGATTCTATTTTCGAGATGCCCAAGACTCGCCGCTCGATAGTGACGTTTGACAAAACGCTTCAAACGTACAAATTATCTTAATGAGCGAGCGACTTATAAATCATAGCGAGCGGGATAGTGACAGCTGTACATTCGTTACAACTACGGGCACGTTAAATTCTTTTTAATTTCTTCCGATTCTGCCTTTGCGGAATGGCAGATCGTTTTTTTTTTATTTATTTATTTATTTTTTTTTTTTTTTTGCTAATAATCAACGATACGAATACTTCCAATGATACAGCAAACGACCGATCTTAATGGATATCAGTTGCGCGCGTTATTTATCAATACTGACGGAGAAACGCGGTGATTTAATTTTTCCTTATTAACTGTATTTGATGTACGTACCGATTCGTCAACAGTTATCGAAACAGACGATTTGATATGATATTCGCGAGATACACTTCCAAACAGCACGTTATAATAAAACCATTCCGATATTTGGCTTGTCAATTATATCTGGATACTTTCTCTAAGAATCGCACTGTCGGTGATGTGACAGATGAAATGTTTTTATTTATCGGCAAGTAAATTTCGCGAAAATCTGACGTAGAATTACGACAGTTTCTAGCAAAATCAGATATATAATGATGACTAATAAAACACGAGTATATACAATTTTGAGACAGATGCGAAAAACGAAAGATAAATATAAATATTAATAATTTTAGCTTTATTTCTCTTTAAATTTAATTTAATAAAAAAAAATATTGATATATCACACACCAGTGTCGAATGTATATTAAAATTATTAAAATATATTTTTCACATTTAATAATTTAAAACTTTCTATCGGTAATACATTCTCGTTTGTGTACTCCGAAATTATATTCATAATCTTTCATATTTTCTTTCACATCATATCTTTTAATATCTATCAATAAAAATAGTCGTGAGACTTTTTTTAAACACATCAAATGAAATTTAATCATTTAACAGATAATTACAACTGAAAGCAGCAATTATAATGATATGTCACACGTAGATGAAGTTAATCTTAATTAGCAGTTATATAATAGATACACTTTGAGTCACAATTGTTATCAATAAGAAATATGACAATATTGTACATTTAATGTATCTTATCAGTTCCTCTTATATTTTCTATATTTAATATCTCAATAATTTTGTAGATATATTCATGTATCATGTTACACATTATTCGTATAATTTAAACTACAAATGTCAAGAGAGATTGCAACGCTATCAGAGAGTAACTAACGATTCCAAAATATCGCGGCGATATTTATAACGCGGTATCAATGCGCGTTTAAATTGAAAACGCGGCGTAAGGCTTTGCAGGAAAATGTGTGTATTTTCCTTTCGAATTACGTAGAGCGGCCTGTCCCATCGCGTAAATACTGGCGGCGTATCGAATGACTGTGTTACCCGCATCGAGTAGATTTTCTGATTTAAGCGTTCCTACTAGCAGCGAACGCGTGACACGGCCGAACCCTCCGGCAACCCTCCGGGATTATCTCACCCCACGCCAACGCCGAACGGCCCATTTCCGGATATACGCAGAGCGAACGCACACCCGTACGAGGTTCTCTCTCTCTCTTTCTCTATCTCGAAAACACAAAATACATCCAATCATGATCACTTGGCCTCTCGTGTGACCGAAAATATTGTTCTACCCGCAC
Source organism: Formica exsecta (assembly GCF_003651465.1). Taxonomy (NCBI): domain Eukaryota; kingdom Metazoa; phylum Arthropoda; class Insecta; order Hymenoptera; family Formicidae; genus Formica; species Formica exsecta. The sequence goes on from NW_021851167.1 coordinate 1,317,796, forward strand.
TAATTTTCGTCACTAAAACAAAGCGCACGCAGTCACGACGATCGCGATCACTTCCCTATATGTCATGTAAACAGATTTTCTTTCCATTTTCCGTATATTCGCACTGGTCGCTGAATTCTTGTCGGTAAAATTCAACCGATCGCGAGGATCGCGATATCACTTGAGTTTCGTGTGACGAGCGACGCGGGAAGGATTAATCCTACATTCGCACTATTCGATGGCACTAAACTCCCCGCGGTAATTACATTATACGTACGTGAAATATATCGTTGTGCACTTACCTGTTGCCAGAAGTGGGCGAGCGTGAATAAGGGCTCCTTTTTGTAGAGCCATTCCATGGTCGTTATATTCCGCGAGTTGGCCTCCGCGGAGGCCTGCATGCTGGCCAATGCCGCCGAGTTTAGACCCGCTAATAAGGGCTGCTGGAGCGCCGCAGTCACGACGGAGGTGTTGCTACCGGCTACCAGATTGGCGTGGTACACGGTCGCGGTCGGCGCATCCTCCGAACCACCAGTAGCCAGTAGTTGGGCCCCGATCGGCGCTGAAGGCCCCTGGAGCCCCAGTGACGAAGCCACTTTGACGGCTTCGAGCTTCTCCGGCGGGCGCGAAACAGCTCTTCCTCGTTTGCCGCCTTCGCCGCCGTCTCCGCCGCCGCCTCCGGAGTTGCCGGTCGTGCTCGGGGAACACGTTTTAGGCGGCGGTTCCGTCGGTAGCGTCTCTCACTGGCAGTTGACGGCGTAGCGCGAAGCGTGTCACGCGTCCACTTAGCGATTTACACTTTCGTGTTATTGCCTGGCGATCAACATCGCCGGACTGACACTCTATCGTGGCGGCGTGCATTCGATCTTCATGAGTTTACCCTTTCGATAACTTTCGACGGCCGTACGTTTTACAAGCGTTTGATAATTGTCACTCGCACAGAGTATGTATTTTATCTATCGATTTAGTCTAAGTGAAATTTCTCCATCGATTTTTCTATCTATCGATCTGTGGTCCGAGCCGATCATCGGGACTAACATGTAGCGCGTCGCGATTCGTCCACGTAACGTTGAGAATCAAACAACTAGAACACAACGACACTAGCAATTCTGACGGTAGTTTCACGTTTGTCGAAAACGTGCTCGGTACCACGGCATTATCACCACTATTGTGCCGATAAATGTCTCGATCTTCCTCGATCGACGGATCGTGATGATCCGTATCATTCGTCACCGTGTCATTAGTCACCACTATTAGAGGATCGCGGTGTTCCTGGACCGGGCCATCCGCGAACTCGTTTTTTGCGAAGAGTCTCTCACAGATGGTAATTCGCCGATATTAATGCTGAACTCTCGCCGTTGTCGTCCACGTATCGATAATGCGAGCAGATCTCAACACGCTGCCGCATCACACGGCACGGAACAGATCAAATGTTTACTCACTCGCGCCAACGAGGATCCAGTTCGTGACACTCGCGCACAGTCGACAACACAAAAAAAAAAAAAAACAATCACGACGAGTCTCCTCCAGTCACGAGGTATATCACTTGGAGATTCGGAACACTTTGGTGACACTTGATGCAACACTCGATTGATACGCCACGCGATTTCGAAATCTGTTTTTCTCGTAATCCGTTCTGCGACAGAGTCTCTTGAATCTCATCGATATCGATCTGATAGCAAGCTCGATGTCACGTCCGATATTTCCTCCTATCGATAGGCCAAATGATAAGAGACGGCTGCGTTTTTCCGTATCCTCCCTTTTTTTTTTCTTTCCCTTTTTCCTCGTTTCGTGGTTCCACTGGCGTACCCGAACCGTTGCGAACCCTTCAGTTCGCTCTCGTCCGGATGACCTCAAGAAGAGAGAACGAGACCCGTCCTAGCAGGCTCCTAACCTGAAACTAAGAGCTACCGGACGACCGATGCAATGCCTGGAGGAGGCGCGGAGCAAATAGTGGGGAGCAGGCGGAGTCTGTGGCACATAGTGAGGGTAGACCAACCCCCCACGCGACCAATCTCGGACTCTGCGAGCAACCCTACTACGCTCACGCGCCGTCTGATCTCGGTAAGGATACCGCGCTAGTAGGGATAAGCCGCGGGAAGGAGTGGGAAGCCGCGGAAAGAAACGGAGGCTGGCTAGGTGGTCCCTACCAGAGCGGATCTCATATTTTCAACTCCCCGACCGCCCTTTCCAACCCCTGCCGATCGCTAGTTCCCTTCTTCGTTCCTTCCTCTTTTTCTTCTGATTTCCCATCCTTTCCATCCGATCTATCTCCCTTTCGTTCCATCTATCGGTCTGTTCCATTTTTTAAATTTTTTATCTTCTCTCTCTACTTTTTTTTTGCTTCCTTACTCTCAAGTCCGCGAAAATTCTTCATCTTGACAATGCAAATAAATATTATATAATAAATATTATATTCTGTCAAAAAAAAAAAAAAAAAAAATCCGGATTATACAAGCATGTTGCGATCTTTTGTCAGATGCCAATAATTTCTATTAATGATTCGACTGAGTAAAATTGAAAATCATTCATGTCAACAATAATCAGAGTAAACTGTGAGCAACTGTCTAAAGATAAATCGGACGCTTGATTATGAAATAAACCTGATTAAATTTTATTAAACCCGATAGAAATAAATATTTTTTCTTGGAACTTTTTTAAATTGTGACAGAAGAAGAGCACTAGATGAGACGTAAGGGAAAGGAAAAGACAGACGGAGCATTGAAACAGCAAAGTTAAGTAAACATTTGTAAATGACAGTTGTCTATAAAAACTTTTAAATGGTTACAAGTAATAGAAAATAATTTTAATTAAGAATCAAAACTCGATTAGTTTCTTTAAAGTAAAATTTTTTTTTATTAAATTTGACGATTCTGTAAAAAATAAAAATTATAGAAAATTATTATATATCAGAAAAGTAAAACTATTTAAATTGTCATTTACGCAAAAATAAAAATTACAGGCTGTTTAAAGACTCCTTCCGCGAAGTTTATCCACTACTCAGTTTCTTTTTTTTATATCTAAAATTACTTGAAAATAACTTCAAAAAAAAAAAACCGGACAAGTTTTCTTTCTAATTCATGAACTAAATCTAATCGAAGTTAAAAGCCAAAAGCTTGATCAATGTAGATATTATATCTCAATCGATCATTCATTGATTAAAATCTGTTATTAAGAATTTAGCTAAAGCTTCACTGCATTAATAATTCAGTCCATGAGATAGGCGAGAGATTTCTTAATAAATCCTTTAATTTGGAATGCTCCCATTCAAACAAATTATGCGTGTGCGCGATTTTAACTTTATACTTTTTGACTGTAAAATTTATGTCATAGGACAAAATATTTTTTTATAAAAAATTCATGCACGATTTCTGATGATTATGTTTTTCACAAGAAAAGAGAAGAGAAGCAATATCGAGCAATTCATACGAGAATTGTTTTTGTCGCGGTGTTATAGGTTTGACTTATGCGTCGTAAATAAAAAAATAGGCTAAGGGCACACGCGTGCAGGTAATAGCCCACAGAAGGGGTTAGCCGGTACAACCCGCCTTTTACCGCGGTAAACCCACTTCGCACCAGTTAACTTAGCTAGTATCGAACTCTGCGCACGTACGAGCACACATAACGTTCATTTTCATTACTGATTGTCTACCGTACTGACTTTCGACTGCGTGAAAAGTTAATTGTCGCACTTTGATAATAATAATATAATATAATAAATCGAGATTTTGGATGCCGCAAAAAAATCTTACAATGTCACATTTGCAAAAATGGTACAAACATGTGCAAAAATTTTTTTATGAAATTCTAAAAATTGAAATTTAAAGTTATAATATTTGAAGAAAACATAATGCGTCTTGAAAAAATGTTATTATATTACTGTTAATTTAGACATATTGTTAACTATATTTATGCAAGTAAATTATTTTTGTTACTTTTAGATTTTATTGCAATACAAGTTAGGATAACACGTTGCAGTTCCTTCGTTACTAACCGAACATGGTCAATATCGTTAATATTAATATCATGAAACTAATTATATGATACATATTTTTATGATACATTATTAGCAGTTGGCAGATAAGCACAACACTAGCATAAATTAAAGTTAGCAGAAAGTTAAGAATATTTAATGAATGTGGTAGTATATATCTGCAATCTATTCAACATTTCGGCACGCTGTCATTAAGATACTGACTGGATACTTGTTGCTCGATTAACAGAACGTAAAGTTGCAGCGTAACGATCGATTTTGTATGGTTAAGTATTCCGCGCTAATTCACAGCACCATCAACAGTTTGGGATTGGTTTCTATGGCTGTTAGTTTAGGGAATTTCAGCTAGTTGTTATTAATGTGACAGTGTCTGTTTTCGTATTCCGCAGGAGATACCATTCGTCTCGAATGTATTCTCGAACGGTGCAAGCGAGATAAGCGATAATCGAAAATCGTTGCGACACGAAAAGGAGAGAATGTTGCATATAATTACTAATGAGAAGAAATCTACGTATTTTTATTAATTGCCGTTAATTCTCGATCAAAAAATGTTGCTTTTCTTCGAAATCACTTTTAGAATCCAAACGCATTTCAAAAGAGCGGCGATGAGAATAATTCGTGCAAAGTATCAATTGCGTTACGCACGTATACTTGCCACATAAAACGCGCAGAAATTTCATAAACTTCTAATTTTCGAAAGATCGGTGTGACGATGTGCGATTATGTCAGTTTGCGCGCTCGGCAGGCTAACATGCGAAATTTATCAGGCGCGACTCCATTACGAAAATACTACACGACTGGCATACTTGTCAGCGTGTACTTTACGATCACCCGGTATAGTTCTGCGGGGATTAGTTTGTCAACGCCGGCCGGCGTGCGCGACGTGCGTGTATATCTCCGTACGCATGCATGTGTCGCGGGCCAGGTTAGCAATTCTCGCGTCTTACCGTCTTCGATGCTTAGAAATATTACGCGTTGTTCACACTTGGATATATTGTTGGCAGAGCCGGTGGTCCGAACAAACGTTAAGTTATGCGATGCTCGTTTCGCCAATGACAAGAATGTGGACTCAAGTTTTAAATAGAATAAAGATACTCTGAATATAGAATTAAAACGCGATCGAGTAGAAATTAATTTTCAAGCGAAAGTTTGACAATTTTGACATGTTGCATCACGTATGTATATTAAGATTTTTGCAGACTTAGCTTTTATATTATTGCAGTAATATTTATGACATAATTGTGTATATATGTGTTGTGTAGCAATTCTTGTACATTTAGCATTTAGAAGAAAAAAAGATTATAATTTTTACAAGTCTGAGGTTCTTATTTCAGAAAAAAATAAAAAAAACTGAATATTTTTAATAATGTTACAGTGAGTTCTAAAAAGACTATGATATAGAAAATGTTTTTTTAATGAAATAATGTTTTATCTGGTTATAATACTAAAAAGATATGAACATCAAGTTTGCCAGATAATTAGAATTACAATCGAGATGGTTATTTTTGATCGAAAACGAGCAGATAAATTTGACTGACACTTCGTTACTTAGCATTTAATGAAGTAACATGAACTTTCAGTGACACATTCTGAACAGTCTATCGCTTTTAGTCTATTATTCGATAAGTTTTTTAAAATAGCCTTTGTATTGGAGAATTATATTACGTTATTGCAAACATTAATATTAAAACAGAGTATCTCGCAGTCAGATATGTCAAATATTTGTCAGAGAATACTAAATTTAAATAGAAATATTTTTTTATGGATTATATCGACTTTCTGTGTATGATAATATTACTAATCAAAAATATAGCGGTGATTTAAAATAATAAAATATTAAAATATTTTCAAGCATCATGGTGATGTATAACGAATACTTATTTTTTTGCCGATTTGTATGCGCGGTATTCCTGCACCCTTTTGAAAAATCGTATGTTAAAGAGAAATCGGACGATCGTTTACATTTACGATAAAGATAAAATTACGCCGAAAGTATTCGACCGCGTGTGGACACTCGGCGATTGGCCAAAAGCACGAATACACCCTCGCGTTTTGCAATGCCGTTGAGACGATTTTACTGCTCGTATATACACGGTATGGCCGGTCGGTTCTCGTAATAGTACGACAAGTTAATGCGTCGTCTGATATGCGACGTGCTGCCCGGATTTCGATGTACCATGGAATAACTCACTTGCGACAAATCATTTCGAGTTTAAATTACATATTTCCCAGACGTGTGTGCTCGTAGCAGCGCGGGTTTATGTCGCATTTACATCGTCCATCGATGAGAACAAAAACCGAATTTCTCGGCCATTTTCCGCGTCGCCGCTGCATCGCTTAAGCGGTTTCTCAATTGTGTTTCGCTTTATGCAAATTACCACTGTCGTCCGTCACGAATTTTTACACGTGTCGCCCGAAAAATACATGCCGGCCAAGAGTGAATGTTTTTATAATTCTTTGTCTCTTTTTTTTTTAAATATTAAATACCGAATATGTATCATGCAAATATATACGAAAAATCAACTGTCATTAAATTAATTCCGATGATTTCTATAACTGAACATAAAATTGTCTTGCTTGGAAAATTGATTTATGATGGGTTAAAATAAGAAAAATCGATGACAAAAAACATTGCTCAGGTCGTTATAATATAAAAAGTATATGTCAATAATATAAAATTTTCTCGTATGAGAAAAAGAGAGAGAGAGAGAGAGAGAGAGAGAGAGAGAGAGAGAGAGAGAGAGACATAGAAAGTTGACATCATCAGATCGGAGCTACTCATTGAGGTGACTTGAACGAAACCTTTAAGAATTTGAAACGCTCGTTTAATCGGAGGGATTTCTTTACCTTGTCACGGGAACGTCTACGACATCGCGCACGAACGGAACGGCCCGAACAAAAAGTCGTCGACTGCCGGCTGTCGAAAACGGAACCGCGAGAGACGTCGTGCGTCACGGTCGTCTTGGAATTTCGCTGCTCGCAGCAGAGAGACTCACTTTCTTCCAACGGTCACACGCTACTCAATATACCAGTCGACGATAAAGTCCCTTCCGCCGCCCTGTCCCCGCCATTGGTCTTCGAGTGGCAACGCGATTCTCTTCGAAGACTCCCCGGCGATTGTAACAATATCTTTTGCGCGGAGGCACACGAAGGATGCGCAACGAACGAACGAGAGAATCGTAAGTTCAAGAGCCGCGCTCAGGGACGTCGTCGCGCGACACGCTCGCGGTAGGAACGACATGAGACTTAACCGTCTGTATGACAGTAAGCAAAATCTTTTTTATACCGGATAAGAGTTAGGCGGGGGAAACGGAGTGAGATACGTACGATATCCAAAAGAACGAACTCGATCCGGGTATACGCGATGATTATTCTTCGAGACAACGCTCGCGCACGGATATCTCTCGCACGAGAAATTGTGTTTCTCAGAAAAACGTGCTGTCACCCGCCAACGGCTCGCGGCATTCGCGTAAGACGTCGAAGAAGCGCAGCTGACGGCAAAAGATCGATCGTAATTAAATAGTCCTTTGTAAAGTGGTTCCACTTTTTTTTCACGTTGTATAATGTAACGTTGTACCTAGTTTCTCACGAATTTCTTTGAGACGCATTTCTTTGCCTAAAGCCAGTTTACCCGGCGATTTTTGGAAAAATCTCTCTCACTAATGATGATCTCTCGTCAACGGTCGCGAGAGTTTCGCGAACACACTTGACGCCAGTTTCTGCGCGTTGAAACGCAAATGAAGTTTACGATCTCATACTCGAGACGTTAAGGTTTACGTGTTTGCCGATCTGAAACTCGCGCGAATTATAATAGTCAGCTAAGTGCTATCAACCGGGTCTCGAGTTCTCCGACAGAGAGCCACTCGAATCGCGTTTCTCACTCTCCTTCCCGAGCCGTAAGGCAAGTTGGTTGACCGCTTGAGATAAAGGTACGTAATGCGCCCGAGACGATCAGGAATCCGTCTGATGGTCACGTTCATGTTGGTCCCGTTTCGACTTTCAGATAATCCTAAAGAATGCCTGCGTATGTGTGACGTATTCGCGGAGACGCGACACTTATAGCGAGAAAATTCCACGAAAATAGCCATTGAAAAAATTTTATCGTAGCATCTCTCGAACAATTCGATTGCTCGAAAAAATATTTGGATTTTAAGATGTTACTGTTGCACACATAGTTTTTCATACCTTGCTTTATCAAACCAGCTTATAAAATTTTAAAGATATAATATCATGAAAAAAAATATTTTTAAAATAAGTAATTATATTGAATTTTTATATCTTTCTCTCTTTTCCCTCTTTTATCTCTTCTCTTATTAAAAATGATATATATAAAATATTCATAATAAAATTGTTGAAACTAGATATATATGCAGTAATAATATTGAAATATTTATAATAAAATAAATTTAAATTATAGTATAAAAAGTCAAATATATTTTTTGATTCCGAAATATATCGATTGTAAAAATATCAAAAAGATATTATTTTATCGCGCATAAGCAATTCATGTTTCAATATTAAATTTAAAAGAGAAAGTTTCTACATTTTATCATGATTTCAATATCGAATTAAGATATTGAAATGAAACGATCACGAATTTTATTTGCAATTTTATATCTAACTTCTATCTTTCATATTTCTTCGTATGATAATTATTTAAAATGCACGTATCGTGTGACCATTGATACAAAAGCATATCTATAGAAAATATTGCTCAAGATTATCAGCGCATAGCCCCTACGTGCCAATCACCCGCGTCAGCTTGGATTATCACGAAATCTCTCGAACGAAAACTTTGTCACAGTTGAAGATCATCACAAGTACACAATCACACATCGCCGGTGACAATCACCTGGTGAAACACAGTCTCTCCGCCGCTCTCCGCAGTTACTCTTCGGCGTCGTGTTCCCTCGAAACCGTCTCCCTCGATCTTCGCAGTCCGTGGATTCGGACGTTGGAAAAAAAAAAAAAAAAGACTCCGCACACACGAAGCAGATGAAAAAATGAACTCGTAGTCAGCAGTTAGGAAGCGCCTTCTTTACTCGTGCGAGTGTCCTCAAGTATGCGGAATGGTAAGGGGAGAGGGGGGAGGGAGAGGGAGGGGAGGAGCGCACCTTACACCGAAGCACTTGCGTGCACTCGCCCGATGATACGGTGCGTGAAGCGTCGTGGCGGGCTCTGTTCGATCCACGCACTCCACGGCGCCTCGTGTGCGTGTGCGATGATCCTACTGGGCCTGTGTTCTGGCCGAGACTAACTCGAGCGCTCGGTGCCTGCAGCCCTCGCAGTCATCCCTCCGGCCACGCACTTTTCCACCCCGGCGAAAGAATTGTCCGCCTTCGGTCTCGCGGCGCATCCGCCGCGCGCCATCGGTGCGCCGGGACACTCCGTCGAGGAGCGTCGTCGACGTCTCGCGGACGGTCGGTCGAGCGCTCGACCGTCGTCGACGTGCCCCGCGGGTGAACGCAGGGTGGACGATACGGGGTACGCGAACGCACCGAGGTCAGACAAGACTTAATCGGCTCGGGAGCGGGAGATTGCCTCGGCGCGGGCCGTACGGTGGCGCCGCGCAACGCGAAACGACGGAAACCAGCCTGCTGGAACGCGAGGGTGGTTACCCCCACCAGACAGTCGGCCACCCCTTCCATCCACGGCCACGAGGACACGGACCGCACAACGCCGAGGGACGGTTCACTATATCAGGTATCGGAAATATCGGTGACTTCAACGGGCTGATCGGAAAGAAGGGTTGTGCTACGCTCGAAAATGTACGGTTTAAATTGATAGGGCGCTGATTTTCGCGACGATTGGAGAACGTGCGACTGGAGAGATTAGAGTCTAATTACCTATTCAATGTTATTATTAATCTTTTTATTTATATCAACTTTTTACTTTTGTAGAAATTGAATTTATTGCTCTTTTCTTGATTGAATATTATTTCTTGATATATTGCTCCTAAAATGCAAGATTGTATGGTTAAGAATAATACTTAAATTTGTGAAAAGATGTAAATTAAGAATACACCGTTATCTTTCTATAATTTTTACTTTAATCTTTAAGAAATGGTATTAAGATTATTAATGAATCAAAGAAGATTTTAAAACGACTTTAAAAGTAGATTATAAAATATTCAGTTAACGAGATTATAATATGCACGTTATCCCAAAATAAAAAGCTTTTATATATATCTCGTGATATTAATTCTAAGTTTGCAAGAAGAGATATATTTGCAATCTCCGAGTAGACAGGTCGAAAAAATAAAAAAAAACTGATAGTTTGGCTCTCGGGTCTTCTTTCCGATCGTATCGGGAGTCGAAGCACGGCGACAGGGTGGGAAAAGGGGTGCATGAGCATGCGCTCGGAAGGGGTGATCTTAGGCGCAGGTTCTAAACCCCTCGCTGCCCCCACCGCCGTCCCTTCTGGACGATCACACAGCTCGACGTTTTTCCACCCTTATCTTTACTCGCTTCTCTCATCCTCACCCGAAAGCCTGTATATGCACTTTTGCAACTCGTACTGTAACGGCATTTGTCGCGTCAATACAAGATTGGTGTTAACTTTTCGTGATTTCTCGCGAAAGATCTTAATGATTAATAGCCGATGTTTTAACGAACATTAAAATTTAATTAGCCACACTTTCACTTTTACTTTATCTTGTTTGTGATTTAATCAATTATTATCTCTAGAAAATAATTATCTTATCACTTAATCCTTTTTGTCACAATAATATAGATCAGTATAAATATTTAGTTTTATAGCCGGTTACGTTAAACATAAACCTTATTTAGGCAATGGTAAAAATGATCTTATGAGATACACAGGGGCTATAATGTAACATGTGTATAATTTAGAGTATACGCACTCTTGGAAATGGCTTTTAGAAAAGTGCACTTGAACGAACGTTAGGATCTGAATAGCAGCTTTCATCCTGAGAGCCTTGGCCGACAATGTGCAGCACACTCTTTAAAAATTCCTGCCGGGCATTGTCGCAATCTTCTCTTCGAGAATTTGCACGATCTATTTTAATTAATTACCATTTCGTTTATATCGTCGAGTGGGTAATTAAAAATATTGAGCAAAGATCTTTAAATTTTTTAAGAACTCGTAATATTCAGTAGTTCTTGTCACAATGAAAAAAGCTTTTCATAAAATATTTATTTGTGACATAAATATAATAAATTATTTTTAGAAAACTTGTTTTCTCTAACAATCATGAAATTTATATTAAATCACGTACGACATCGTAAAAAAGTTACAGTAAATCGGGTCATTATTAAGTATAATTTTTGAGGGTCTCATTTCTAATTTTATATATTACAAAGAGATGGGAAAGTGCGACCCTCGAGAGGAATTAAAACTGCTTCCACGTTATTCTCGCGCTTAATGCTATTCGAGTGCAATTCTGAAGATCTGATGAAACGAGATCTCGGTTCGTCGCGTTGGCCATGACCATTTGCTGTACGTTACTTCGCTTTGTAAGTACATACAGAAACTTTGCCGCGTGTAAAAGACAAACCCTCAAATGACTGGAACGGCATTACTCTTCCGAGCTCATATACTCATATATTAATTGTACGAAGAGTTTTCTGCTAATATACTCTACAGCGCGAAGCGAATAGATCAAATGTGTCATCTTGATCGATGAATTATGCTTGCAATTAGCAATAGTTTATATCTCTAATAATCGCATTAATAAATTATCTTTCTATGACAGCTGTGCATAATTTTATAAAGTAGTAATAAATTCGCTAATTTTAAATAGATTTTTTTTTTACTAGGTAATATAAGAAAGAAGAATTTGTTGTTTTTTTGTAAATTGTGTAAGTGTTTGTTCTGCAAATTGAGATCACTATATACGCAATTGGTGGTTTATACCTGATATGTCTGTGATGTAATATACGTCTGCTCTGCAATCTATTGTTCAAGATTGTCCTCCTGAGACGAGGGTTAAGCGTTTACTTTCGATCACATAATGAGTGGCAATGTAGGCCAGGAACGTCCACAGGATCGTATTTCACTATACGTAGCGATACTCAACACTCTCGGGTCGAGTCATACAGGGAATAGTCGATTACATGTGGTACCATATTTCTCGGAATTTCGTATAATCGCCGTACAATACGTAATAATAAACGTGAGTATCGAACCTGCGATAACAAATCTGCCAATGGATCCTGCGAATGGAAATTTTTATATCAAAAATTAATCTTGAAAATTATGTAGTGCAAATAATGCAATTATATTCTTTTATACTTAAGCGATAAAGATGATGGATAAAAAGTTTTTTAATCTTTATACATATATATAATATCGAATTATATTTAGATAGAAAATATATATATATATATTGAAAAAAAAACTTGTGCTTGAGAGTCTGAAATGCGTTATCTTATTTTGCTGTCATAAACAAAACGATCGAACTTAAGAATACGTTAAAATTTAAAAATGCTTATGTCGCATGTATTGGTAGTATGTAATCGCCGTCTACACACATGATAAACAAACAAATGCATGCAAGAAGTACGCAATTGCGTGATAATTTCCTTCAACAATTCGGAGAAATTTCGAAGTATACATTGATATCGCGATATCGCTTGTCGATATTTATTCCTGTGTATAAAATGATGTGCGTTATTATAATTCCTTGAATTACGATCTTGCAAATAATCATGTCGATTAATATTAAATTGAAAAACACACATATAAATATTCATAATATTTTGTTAATATTTATCGGATTTTAATTATTCTGCTATGTAGAAAGTCTTAATTATTAAGCATATATTTTTTTCGCATATGTTATTATTTAATAGGAACAAAACAATTAATTCAAAAATAAGTATATTATCTATAAATTAGTTATACATATTCTAATCATTACGAAAAGTCTTAGATTCAAGGTGCGTTATTTTAATTAAGATATGCATATTTTATAAGGATAAGATTTTGTTTCCACGCAGCAATGATAAGCAAAACTAAAGCGGCCGTTCTTGCAGCAACGTAGTTCTCATGCTGCCTGTTCTACTTTATTGTGCAACGCGAACGTTGTAATTTTGCCTAATTACCACAGCAAGAAGTAATTTGCAATAAACGCTTCTGAGGATTAATTAAGACATTTCTTAAGAGAACGCGTTTAACTTTCATACGTATAATTGTGTGACGGAAATATAATTCATTAGCTTATATAGTCGCGAATCATAACGCTCTATTGTATGCTATATCTACCAATCGAAAGATCGAATATTATCATTTAATAATATATCGAGCTTCGAAGAGTTTTGCCTTATTACACGTTACACGTTAATAAGACTCAAATTTGTAAGTAATAATAATTAATTATACTCATTAATATAACAAATCAATTATACGACAGTGAAATTTTTCGTGAAGGTACTTCTGTATAATTTGTGTTACAATCTTATTCGTTCTCGATTCACTCGAAGATATGCCGGCTCAATGTTAAAAAAATCGATTCGGATAGTCTTGAAATAATTCACAAGGGGGTTCGTAGAGTCGTCTAGCCGGTTTGAGTTATCAATAGTGCGCACGACATGGGAAAAAGAGCAGTGACTATTAATAAACATAGGCAGAATTGTTATTCGAAGATTTTATATTAGCATGCGGCGAATTTGGCTCTGGCCCTTCGTTGGCCCAGAAAATATGCAACTAGCAGGAATACTGCGCCCAATCGGGCGACTTATTTGCCGATTGTCATTAAGATTCGTCGTTACGGATGTAATACTGAATTTCATCTCCCTGCATAATTAATAAGATTACTTTGCATACGTGCGCGTTTATGAGTGAAAAAGAAAGAAAGAAAGAAAGCGATTGCGAATAAAGTTCCATTGAAGAAAATTGAATTGTATACAAATAAAAAATTGTCAACAAATGTATACCGATTGTCATATATTATGAATTTCCGACAGGAGTCCTTGTTACAGGCGTGAAAAATATACAAACTCACACGATTGCGATTACATAAATGATTTAAAATTTATAATTACAAACGACTAATGGTATATCGTTACAAATATATGTAACTTATTATTTTACAATTTACTTGACGATTTAAAGTTCCGCCACGAGACGCTTAAATGTAAGAACGCGACTAATATCGTCCCTGAAACGATCACTATCAAACTCGCGGCGTTGTTGCGCAACTATCTCATAGACGACAAGTATCACACGCGACATAAGGACATTCGGTGAATATTGCGCCATTGGTGGAACTCGTCGTTCCGATCGAGTATTATCAACCTGTCGAGTAGAATACGCGCGCGTTCGCGCCGCATCGTGATGTATGTATTCCCCAAACAACGAATGCCGGCGGTAAACGATCGCGTTGCGCAACGTGAAATAATTACAACGCAAACGACACGTTTGGATCGACCTGATACGCGTTATACAATCGTTATACAATACTATACGCCGAGAACACAGAAATGAATGATTCGATCGGAGCGCAATGCGACGCTGCACTCGCTTATCTCTCTCCCTTTATCTATCTATCTTTCTCTCTTTCATTGGCGACGCGAAAATGTGCATCGTATGCACATCGGCGACTGGCGACGCGGACAAAATTGCATCCCTTCTAGAAGCCGTTCGTGATGAAAGTCCACCACGGCGCGGCGTCCACGGGTGCAATGGGGTAGGTCTGGTGTGGGAGTTACATTCCGGCCGAGATTAATTCGGAGCAAAGAGGAATTTAGCATCTATCTCTCCCGGCGGCCATAGCCGCTCTCCCTCCCTCCCCTCCCTCTCCTTTGCACTCGCGCGCGCGCTACCGTTTTCGAGCAATTATTTCAGCAACATTGCAAAACGATCGCGCTGTGCCCGTTGCCATCGCCGCCGCGTTCCCGCATCGCTGCACATTGCATGTCCGAGCGCGGCCTGGATGATGTATAATCGAAGATCGTTGCTGTAAACGTTGTTGTAAACAATACACCGTTCTACATTATTATCAGTGTAATAACGCGCGTATATACATATATTATTTACGGTGCAATATTAGGATAAAAACATAATTTGACGAGTACAATATTTTTTTTGCGGTATTCCTACCATAATTTGTAATATTGTCTACGTTATAAAACCGTAAATTCAGATACTAAGACATAAATCCGAAACAAATGATGCGGATGATCAATATGTAAATTTTCATTATCGCGACAAAATTCCAAACGTTCGTCGTATTTTTCGTCCAAGTCGATTTCATACGAGCACCTGGCGATATTTTCTCAGTCGCGATGACATATATTCAAACGGGACCCGTCGAAAACACCGAGAACGAGACAGATATACCAAGCTGTTTAATAATCAATGCACGTGTAGCAATAATTACGAATCGCGCGGAGAGTAGGTATGCAAAAGAGTAAGAGATTGCGAACTGGTTTCAGACAATGAGACATCTCCGGTACGATCATATTATGAGTATAATATGCCCAGTTCTCCGGCCCTTCGTTCTCGATACGCTTTCGATTATGTCGTAATTTCGATATGCTAAGACGACCGGAGGACTGCTCCCCTTTCTCACGTTCACTAAATTTTCTTTTATCTTATATACGGTCGTATCTTCGATTAGTCAGCTGCCAACCGTTCATATTAACATCTCGAGAAGAATATTTATTCGATACGCTTTATTGTTGAAGAAGAGAGAGAAAGACTTTCCGAGTTACTCTATTAATTAAAGTTATTTTATTAAAGTTATTTTAATTATATATAAATAATTAACTAAAAGTTTTATTTCAATATTAAAAATATTGTTTCTTTATATTATAAATATTTTTCTATATTCTTCTTATTGTTATGCATATATTATTCTATATTATTTTTTCTATATTCTTTCTATATTGCTTCTTTATATTAATTTAAAATTGTTTCTTTGTATAAGAGACTTTAGTTTTAGATTTTTACGACATAAAAAATGTAAGAGCATTTAATATAATTGATGCAAAGAAACATCTGCGAGCGTACATTCGGTCGGGAAAACATTAAGAAGCCGGAAACTATGATCCTGGGAACACTCGAGGCAATCTGTCAATCCTAGCACCGGTCCGATTCAATGAGATATTCGGATTAATGGCTTGGATCCATCGTGTACGTAAGAATCTATGTCCCATCCCGGAACCCACGGTACAATGGTCCCGATACAATGAGAGGAAATATCCACAAGATATGCAAATATCGGGCGCGTTCCCGATCATCTTCGGCGTGCTGAGCGAAAAAAGGGTTCGAAAAAGACGGGGCGCACATGTTCCGAGCATTTGCATACCTCCCGATGCACAATTTGCATACGAAGAAATTTGCATCCCGCGTATATACTCGCGATGGAGACGAGCGGTGTCTCCCGACCGGTCGATCGAAAGAAATTCGGGTATCGGTACATCCTCCTCACCCTCGTCTCGTCTTCTCATAGGTATGCATATGACTGTCTATTGAAAGGGTACGGATTGAAAGAGGGGGAGGGGGGTCCTGAGAAGGTCCTCGACGCAGAAATAATATATTAAGGGAGTAAAATGGTGCTAATACCTTTGTGCCCGATCTACGGCGAATAATCCCGTTTTTTTCCCTTTGTGGAAATCCTAATGTATTTTCATTTCCGTTGTGTGTCCCTTGTGTATGATCATTTCTGAATTTAAGATTGTCGAGTGGAGACTTAACGCGCCGTGCGCCCGCGAAACTGTCGTATCGTTATAACATTGATTGTAGAATAATAAAAATTGGATACAGTTGAATGGAATATGTATAGAAAAATTGTTTTTATATTGACATTTTGTGCTTGCATTAGTCACGTATTACATTACATACATTGAAAAATTATTTTGATATAAAATGAATTTTTACAAATCTGTTTAACGATAAGACGATACATTTTATCGAGAATATTCTAAGATTATAAGAATGGAAATGTATATTATTATTATACCGCGTATATTTATTTGTTGATACGCGATATTTCTCTCAATCGGCATGAAAAATGAAACGGGACCAATCGCGCTGGATGCACCATCTCCGGGGAAGAAAGAGCTTTTTCTCGGCTGCCGGAGTGTTTTTACCTGTCACGTTTGTCGCATCCACGAGTCCGCGTCTCACGTTTCCAATTCTAGGATACCCCGTAGACGAGGAAGAACGTCGGACGTTGAATGCGTATCGTTTTTCGTATACGACACACGTAACTTCTTTTTCATCGATACACGTACTTTTCCGAGCGTACAATGAACAATCGGCCATCTCTATACTACCTGCTTTTCTCGATCTTGATTTCCAGGATTGATCCGGGTCAACGGGCAAAAATGTCGATTTCGAAAGTAAAGGAAACACTTTGGTGTTGGGCATTGACTCCGACCTCACGCCGATTCTTATATCTAAACGATCACTTTGAGAGTAATTGTATATTTCTTTATTTTTATAAATGACAAATTTTTATATTATTAATGCTCTTTCATTATATTAAACGTTTTCCAGTGATTTATTTACAAATAAAATTGGAGAAACAATTTTTTTTTTATTTGTAAAGAAAATATTTTTTTGATAAATCGATAGTATTGCACGATGCAACAAAAAATCTAGATTAGACATTATTATTGCAAAGATGTCGAAAGTACTTTGTATCTCTCCAACTAGATAGAAATGCTTTTCCGCCCAATGAATCACTGCGTGTATGCTACCTGCGCACAATTTTCCTGGATCTTGATTTCCAGAATTGATCCAGGTCAACGAGCAAAGGTGTCGGCCACAAAACTACCTGAAATACTGTAAGTTTTCTGTTGAAAGCGTCCGGCTCGACTTCGACGTATGTCCGCGAAGGCGATCTTAATCTCCTCGACTTTTATGGTCTCTTTCTCCGATATTTTCTAGGGCAATGTTCTATCATTCAGCCTCACACTTTCTGTTGCACACAGAAATTTTTAATTATTTAAACTATTGATCATAAGCTTATAAATTATTTGTTAAACTATACACATTAATCTACAATGACAGCTATTATTTTTTATCATATTCAACGGATCTTTCGTCACGAAGTATCGTTTAATTGCTCGATTCACATCGCAACAACCCTATTGCTCGAATGCCCCAAGATACGTGGACATTATGAGGCGATGCTAATCCATGTTCATCGATCCACAACCCTTTCTAACGATCGAAAGACAGAGAACAGGCCCGACCTTGGTGCGGCCCCTCCATCTGGCCCAATAAAGGAGGGATACCCGTGCACAAACTGGCACGTACACACTGACAAGTGGACGCACATGCACGCACGCAGACATAGACCTTGTCTCTTTTTCTCGCCACGTATGCCGTATGTGTCATACGATCTTGCCTTTGCACACAGGAGGTGTATCTCTATACGGGGGTTTTATCGGGCACTAGGAGTCTTTCCCTTTGCCTCCCCCCCCCCCTCTCACTTAAACTCCCCTACCTATAGCCTGTCTTCGTGTACGTCGCTCTCATATGCATTGGCATGGTAATTCACCACCATCGCCGGAGATATGTAAATAAGTTAGATTTGAGTTTTGTTGCGGGCCGGGGGGCGCATGAGGAAGTTCGATGGGAATTGTACCGAAAGAAGGAAGGACAAAGAGAGAGAAGGAAAGAGAGAGAGAGAGAGGAAAAAAGCGCGCGATCAAGAAATGGAAAAAAGGACGAAGTGGGGAAGGCAAGAGATAATGTGTAAGCGCCTTAGTAGCCGCACACATGATCCGGGCGACCGGATCCAGATTTATTGGTTCCTCGCTTACGCGATGAGAGAGGGAGAGAGAGAGAGAGAGAGAGAGAGAGAGAGAGAGAAAGGAGTCGAGTTTGAAGGGCCGTTCGGTGTGAACGGAAGCCACGGATTTTACGATCTTGATTCAGAAGCAACGCGCACCTCGGTTTCGTCCTTCCACGGGCTATTAATCTGCCTGCAATCCGTAAATGCGCGTATAGCAGCATAGACGAAGAAAAACGATGCATTTGCGAACCCTCGTGTCTCCACAAACGTTTCGCAATCCGTACAGATCGAATTGATTCCCTTCGCAAAATTATTCTTCAATTTGCGATTATCGCTATATTAGAGAAAGATATCGAATAACAAGTTTTTTTTTTCAATATCAGAAGAATAGATTAATGCAGTATAATGAAAGTTACCTAAAAATTTGTATGTATATCTATATATATAAATTGATGAGAAACTCGTTGTACATATTAACAGGCGATGACATTTGGAGATACAAGAGAAGAATCGAGTGAAATAAAATCGTAGAAACCGTCGTCATCGGGAAGGTAGTCAGTAATTTCCATCTGAAAAGGAAATATCAAAGTTATGAAACGGTTCACGATGCAGTTCTACAATCACCAAGAATGACGAGATTCTCGATGAAAGATTGTCATTGTTGTCTATTTTTAAGTAGCCAACAAAAATGAAAATTGATAGAATTTCAAGAATGCCACGATTAATTAATTAATTATGAATTGATAATGAATATTTATTTATTGTAAGTATGCTCATATTTGACGATGTTTCTACTTTTCTACTAATCTCATACTACTCATATAAAAGAAATAATAACAATTGATGATTCGAGCTTGAAATTCGAACTACTCGGATTGTTCGAATCGAAAGCTGGAATCAGTCGAAAATTCCAAGCATCAATGACAATTTCCGAACTCGGTAAAGTTCCGCGCAGTCGACGAACATTCGAAAATTCGTAATCGGCGAGCGCCGAATTTTGTCGGCTGTTTGCAAATAGCCGACAAAGAGGAAAATAAATTGTATTTCGTGCGATTTTGGTAGGCAGGAACCGGTTTCTACGAGCTCGCCTATCGTTGGCACGTACCGTGCGCGCATCAGAGCCGGAGATACGAGTGCGCACGTAAGCTAACTACAAATTAGCATAAACGTATATACCACTGCCCGGTGAAGAGGAAGAAGGGACAGAGGGGAGGGGGAGGAGACGAGAGGGGAGAGAACTTTGCTCGCCCCCTTCTTTCGGTCACGATTGTTCTGCCGCTATCGAAGAGGAAGACAAAAAATAGCGCGCCGCTCATACTGAAACGATCTATCAAGTCGTGGTAAAAATTCGAAACGACCCTCGTAGAGAGCCGATACACCGACGACAGATAGCATCGACCGGTATACCGGGTAGCGTAATTCAAACGGAGTAATGAAACTCGAGCAAGGTGGGACGCCTATATATGCGTTGCATGTGCGTGTATGTCGTAGGTATATTGTATGCCTGCTGACGGCTACCGTTCTTTCTCTACGTATCGTTATTATTACCTTCACGGCGCACTGGTCGCACCCGACGTACCGCCGCGCAGCAAATAAATTTCACGGCTTCGATTCCTCGCGCCGATATATCAGAGATTTTGCGATGCGCTCCAACGCGATCGGTACGCCTGGTTATTCGTGCTCCAATTCTCGGCCGCGATCTTCGATGAGGAAGTCTTCATCGACGCGGAAGGGAGAGTCTTCGATGCAGGTGCATAAACCGCGCGATAAAAAATTTGGGATGATCTCAAAGGCTTATCTTTTCCGTAAAATGTGTTCCTAATTTAGCAATATTTAATAAATATAAAAACGTGTATATATAAGAAATGAAAAATATATCTAGATTCTATCATCATATTTTGCCATAACGTTACACAATTTAATATATAGATAGATGCAATTCTTTTTCATAAGATATAACAACGATAAAAATCGACTCGAGGGTGAGATGATTTTATAATAAATATTTTTTTCTGGCCAAGAAGGAATATATAAATTTTCTTATCAACACGAGGACTTTAACCGATCGCAATGCTAACGCGAATCGCACCCTTAGTGTTCAGTTCTACAGAATATACGTTACGAGCGGGAGCTATACCGAAAAGCGTTCCAGCTGTGCGTGAGCATACGAAAAGTCGATTAAAATCTCATTTTATCCTTTCCAAGAGCGTGGGCTTCCCCTCACCGGGTGGCGCGATTCAATCGATCGACAGATCGGGCCCGCCGATTACGCGCGGGCACGAGATGGGGAAGCACCTGTCCACGAGTGTCTCTCACCCTCACTTTGAAATGGCCTGTACCTTACCTTATGTACGGAACGTACAGGTACGTCCGTCGAGTGCGATAGCGGGCAGACGCAGGCCACGCTGCTGACGCACTCACACGGACGCACTTTCGTCACGCGTCTCTGAACAATGGCATTAATAGGCCCTGGCGAGTTATTAATTGCCGGTGCCCGCCGGATATGACTGTCTATAGCTTCGTTCGCCGAGCGAACGTTCCTAATATCTGTGGTATTCCGTCAGTCGGCTTGGGTCTTAAATCAGACCCAGTCTTTTCAACGTGTTTTACACACACGTGTGTGCGCACGCGTGTGAATACCCCGTCCGTGTGAAAGTGCCGAGTCGTGCAAACGAATCGGAAAATATTCCTCTTAAAAATATTTCTGATTGTGATATTAATATCATTTTCAATTTTAACCTATTCACACATTTTATATAACTTTTATTTATTTATAATTTTTAATTACACAAAGATCACACAGATGCATTTTAAAAACGTGAACAACTTTATATGACATGTAATTAAGAGCAATGATCAATTAACGAGTAATTAAATTATACATAAGTTGATTTTGTAAAGCACGTTGAATAAAATGAGATATATCCAATCGAACGAATATTAGAAAAAATGTAGCTAGCGTAACATCGTGCTTTCAGAGTCCATTAAAGTCATTATGGCCGATGACAGGTGAAAAAAGCACGCCGGGGCAAGAATAATTCCTACATGTTCGCGGTTCGATTAAATGCCCTTAATGGCGTCGCGCGATACATTGAGTTTTAACGGCCAGTTAAAATCGCTCCACTCTCCCGCTGTCCTTTTCTTGTGTATCCGCGGCTTAGTCGGCGCTTTTATATTGCCGGTGCCATCGGAGAATCGAGCGCGTACCCGAGTCATCTTTATGGTCAATCTACGTACGCGAGCTCTCGCGTAATTAAGAGCGAGCACCGACTGTCGGGTCTGATTAATAGAGGACGGCGCGAGATAATCGAAAGGAAGTGAACGAATGGAAAGAAGCTAAGGTGGCAAGTAACGCGCGCGCGTCCCGGTGATGCCATCAAAACCGACACGTTTCTTTCATGGCCACTGAATTATTTGCGATTTACGGCACGCATATGAAAATAATTAAAGGGGAATGTGCTGGTAATTTATCGCGAAAAATGAATACGAAAGTCGTTCAAATCGGGATTTAATATTGTATTCTTGCGATTATGCTTTTTGATGAATATACATGCGCCTAGAATTTAGCGTATAAATGGATCTTTATACGCCATGTACGAATAAATTTTTATTTGCGTGTTTACGTCGACATACGTGCGTGATCTTCGGAAATGACGTTTCATGTTTCGATTTGACTGATGCATACTTTGCCCGGTTGTAATTAATGCGTTGTAGATTATATATATCTTTTCCAGCATAAGAAACTCTATGCTTGTTTTATTTATTTATACAGATGTCTATACAAATTATATGTATATATAATTGTTAATTTTTATTTTCTCTTGAAAAACGAAGAAACAAATCTTTTGTCTTGTTGTGTAAATGCATTTAGAAATTATAAGTATTATAGATATGATGAAGGGGAGAGAGTGAGAGAGAGAGAGAAGAAATATCGATATTTTTTCCACAATTGAAATGCGTACCATATATAAATAATGCATTATCTTCCAATGCTGGAATTAAATACAAGAATTATTGATATTTTGTTCGTAGCCACTCATGCGTATCTAATGAGCGCGTTTGACGATAATTCGATTTTCAAGAAGGGACCTATGGGCCCTTTCGCTCTCTTGAAGCTGACAT
The DNA here is from genome assembly GCF_003651465.1 of Formica exsecta. Lineage (NCBI taxonomy): Eukaryota > Metazoa > Arthropoda > Insecta > Hymenoptera > Formicidae > Formica > Formica exsecta. The sequence goes on from NW_021851167.1 coordinate 1,340,601, forward strand.
CGTCGAATGACAGTTTGATGAACGGACAGGAAGGGACTGGAAGAGGCCCACCTGGCTCCGCGGACAATTAGGATCGAGCTGCAAGGTGGCTCTTGTCTGCAGAAGACGATTCACGTGAACACGTTGTGTTTTCATCGAAATATCAAACGAGGACTTCACCGCGATATAATGATTCAATGGTGAATTTAATCCATTCGCGATTAACTACCATGGTACGTTAAGTGCGAATTATAATTCATCGAAATTTTCATCCTAATTGGTTCCACGATGCTTGTAAAACATGCTCTAACAGTCTTGAGAATTAAGTAATTATTGCTGTATATTTATACTTTATGAAACCGTAATTGTGAATAACCATACCGCGTGTAACGATAAGAAAAGTCAATGAAAGAGGCACAAAGTAATTATTTCTCGGGATATTTCACATACACATACACACATATACAAGTTAATGTGGTAATAAGTTATAATATTCTACTAATTGATTGGATACGATTTTCTGAACAAGTACGTTAAAATTTTATTGTAAGGTTCAACATAATAAAATTTTGCTATCTAAACTAGAAAATAATTGGAAGCAATTTATAAATTGATATAATTGTAAAATAATTTTTATACACAATTTTATAAGAATATAATTAATTGTTAGATATTATCACAATCTTAAAGTTGGCGCAAAGAGCACAACTCAGCACTAGAAAATAATGAAATACAAATACCTACGTACATATCTATCGTATGCATGCAGCAGGCCGCCGTCGAATCCGCGTGAAATGATGCACGGTGAACCGTGAATCACTTCCTACGCCGAAGTCGATGCCTGGTTGATAGTCGGCGATACCTCGTCAGGTTGAAACAGTGGAGTTAATGAGATGTGCACGAGAAACGAGGTGTACGTGTACGTGTTTGTGAATCTCTTTTTTTTTCTCTCTCTCTCTCGGTTTCTGACCGACCGAGAAAGGTGTGTCGGTGCTTGGCGGCGGTTAAAGTAGTGGGCTGGTGATGTAGTAGTGAACGGGAAAAAGGAGAGGGGAGACCACGAGGGGGTTCAGATGTATTGTAATTGCGGCCTGGCAAGCAGCTGAGTCCTCCACGCGTGGACGATCTTGGTCGCTGGTCCGAAACGGCGAATGATTCTAATCACTGTTCCTGGCGATTCTTACGCACTCCGCGTCTTGGACTGCGGCGAACACTTCGCATAATAGTCATTGAATTTACGTAAAACTTTGCTTGTTTCTGTCAAAAACGTCAGACTGCAAAAGCTTAATAAATTGCCAATGGATCATATTGAATTCGGAAAAATAAACTCGAATATATATTTATCAAACATGATTTTTTTTTTAAACATTAGTTGATTGAATTTTCTAATATCATCTCGATGATAATCTTCCGATATAATTTCGCATCCATCTATGTAGATGAATTGCAATCACCATTTTGTAAGTATCGCGCGATCTCGGTAGCTCGCTCTTTTAACTCGGAGATCACGTAGACGGCACATGTATAGATATGCCACATGAAACGCTTTAAGTACTTAAAACACCCGGTGCGAGATAAGCGAGCACAAAGCGAAAAGATCGGACCGAATGTAGAAGATCCATACTAGTCGGTTTTGAGGCCTATCCAACCGCGGATAAGTACGAATATATACGTATACGTCTGCTCGACAATGCGCTTTCCTGTCATTACTGCATTCTCTGCATCCTGTGTACCGAACATCCAATACACGTCTACTAAGTTCGAACTCGAGAATAAATACCATGTGCCCTTCTTCCTTTATTTTCAGTCATTCTCTTTTTCGACAGCATCATGGTAGGTCGAGGTGCAACGGTCTTGACATCGATTTTGACTCGGAAAGTTTCCGGTAACTGTCAGACTTCACGATTGCGATGAATAATGCGACGACATTTTCTTCTCTGCGTTCGTTACATATATTTTATTATGAAAAGACACTCTTTGGTTATTTAATGTAATTTAATTGTAACATTGTGATAATTTTGTTATAATAATTTTAATAGTTGCTAACAAAAATGTAACACGTGAAATTGGCATACTGATAAAAATTTTTTACTTACATATTATGATTCGGGGATGCTACGAACCTTAGGAACGTGTTGTAGTGACTCATAATAAGATATATTGAGATTGACTACCGTAGCAAATCGGCTTTTCTTTGGAAGCTATTTTACGGTAAAAAGCCGATGAGAGCGCATAATAATAAATATTTAATACTGTTATTAAGTAATCAAGTGGAAGCGAGAGGGCAGTTTGTGCAGTTTGCAGCAAGGACGATTCTTCTAACGAACAACTCGCTTACATTATCATAATTTAGTCGTATAAAGAAAAAAGAGAAATGGTTCGAATAAACCATTCAATATATTAATTAGTTATAGGTTCTTATCAGCATAAATAGACGGGCTATTGTCTCATTAGCCACTCAACGCGCTGATTGCAAATTATTTCCATCATCTGACAACGCCCAATTAAGGCATATGAAGCGTAAAGATAGCGATCGTCTTCCTTCGGAAGCTATTATGCATATATGAAGAAATGTGTACGTGCCCGAGTTATTCGCATATTGCTTTCCGTAGATGCACATGACGTATCAATGATTATCATCTCGATTCGGTTATTTCAGTTATTTCGGTGAAAATGATGAATGAATAAATGTAATAATAAGATAAATAAAATATTAGCTTTGCTTTCGGATAATATGCTTCTTACCGGTTTATTTTCTTGTACAACGACTTTTGAAATAAAATGAAAATTTTATAACAATCTCATGATATGTGTCAAGTGCTCACGTAACAGCTGGCTAACATGGCTTTAATATGCTGTCCCTTCTCCGATCTCGAACAATTGCGTTCGGAAAACGGAAATTTCTGTCGGGTATCAGTAACAGTCGGTTTGATGTTTTCCACGAACCAGAGCGATACTTCGAACACGAGGCGCATTGTTTTCTCTTTCTCTCTCTCGAAATATCGTTTGTTCTACGCGACGACTAAAGAAACAATGGCCGGAACGCGCCCGGTTGTTGACTCGATTGTCACCGGCTTCATTTTTCTTCTCTTTCCTTCTCACTTCTTCTTCCGCTTGCCGAGGTGAGCGGACACAACGGCAATTTTAGAAACGATTGTTTTCTCTTTCTCTCTCTCGAAATATCGTTTGTTCTACGCGACGACTAAGGAAACAATGGCCGGAACGCGCCCGCAGGTTGTTGACTCGATTGTCACCGGCTTCATTTTTCTTCTCTTTCCTTCTCACTTCTTCTTCCGCTTGCCGAGGTGAGCGGACACAACGGCAATTTTAGAAACGGTATTAACTTGAGCGTTATCATATGTATCGCAAACAGTGACACAACACCCGCGCAACTATCAGCAAGCACCCTGAGTTATCGCCTCTCCCCTTAATGGGGACACAATCGATAAATGTAATCGCCTAAAAGTAAACGAGTGTACACGATGATCTTGTACACAATCATAATCTTTGCAATTTGTTAGAAAGCAACGGCAAAATTAGCGAGTACTGCAAATATGTCAAGCACAACTAATTGGGTAATTTGCATATAATTATACTCATTCATCGAGATCGTATATAATGCAGTTTTTAATGCGGAACGGGCAACCTGTAAAACGGTCAATTTTCTGTTATAGCGCAGATCTTCAAATTGTGCTCAATCACTAGATTTCATCATTATTCCGCATTAAGGATACCATTAGTTTATTACTTGGAAACACGTGTAACTCGCCATTATCATCATCAGCAATTAATACTTTGATCGATGAATCATTTATTACATTTGCAACACATATTTACCCTTTAATCAAGTCCATTAAAATGTTTCGAGCATTTTCGAACAATTTTATTTCACAATCAGTAGAAATATGGTCGTGTCACAATAAACATTAGGTTTCAATATATTAACGAGATATGCATTATGTTTTATATTCGACTGTCAATATGTACATAGTTTCCATTTTGGCTTGCGCGTTGGAAAGATATCTCTTCCGGTGTTCTTACGGTTTTTAGGCTACGCGTCTTTAATTGTGCCAAACGATGGCTTATCGAAGAGTCGCAGGTGCACGCGGATGAGAATGTGTTCTTATTTATGTGATGGGGGCAATATATTCGTGTAAGCAATACGCGCGTATATAATCAGATATGCACGATAGGGAACTAATATCTTTATTTACGGTCGATGCTAATTATAATAATATAGACTGCGACGTATTTTTACACGCAATCTGCAAATCGTGGCATAGCTAAAATTATCAAAATGCATTCTTTAAATTATTAATGAGAAAATGCAAGATTTTAAAATTTAGTTAAATTTCAAGATAGATTATTGAGTCTTTTTTTCACGTGATACAGTTTCTTTTCGATATTATCTCTTTTTCTCTTTTATACGATATTTCTCGATACTCAGCAACAAGAGACGCTACGAGTGCAAGAGTAGAGGATACGAAAGAGAGCACCGTAGGCCAATTTCATCCGGGCTGCTTCGGCCGCACTCTTCGAAACCAATATCGCAATGTTCGCCGCGGAAAGTTCGTCCGGTAATGCCATACAATATCTACTCCAGCTTCCATTACTCCGCTCCGGCCGTGCCTGGTAGCTTTCCCTCTCCTCTCCAGTTCTAGATAGGCTTCCCCACTCAACGTCGCGCCGCGCGACCGCCACCACTTCCTCTCCCTCGTTCTCTCTACCTCCATGAAGTGCCGTCCACTCCCCACCGGGCTTCGCTTCCTCTCTACCTCCGACCTCCGTGGACCTCCATCCGGCAAGCAAGGAGAAGAGGACAGAGAGGTGGAATAGCCCCGCGGAGGAGGCTCGGCGAGAAAGGAAGACGGGCAGCGTACCGAAAGTAACCGAGAAAGGAGGATGGACCGCGCATCGGGAATCGGCGAGAAAGAAGGATGGTCGTGCGGGACACGAGGAACAGCGTGGCGGGGGGAAGGGGGAAGACGAAGGAGACACGTCGAAGAGAGGAGTTCGAGGGGGTTGGCTGCAGGCACCGGCGTGGTCGTCGTCGTTTTCTTCAACATTGTCGTCGTCGTCGTCGTCTTCTCTCCCCCTGGCAGGCAGGCAAGCTTCTTCCTTTTTTCTCCTTTTTCCAATTATCGATAAGACGGAGACGGCGCAATACCGCGACACTGTTCTGTGAAGAAGAGTAGGTATAAGCGTTCTCTCCCTCGACTATTCTTCTCTCATGATACCCACCACTACTACTGTCGGCACACCGCTCTGCTCTCCCTCCCTATAAACGTTACCTCTGCGTCTTCCTCCTTCTTTCTATACTTCCCCCTCTGTCCACCCCTCTCTCGTCTGGTTTGCTCGCGCGATAAAATTGCCTCCTCGGTCTTGTTCGATGTCCTTTTCCTCTTCTTCTTCTTCATCCTCGTTCTTCTCTCTTATTCTCTCCTCTACCTGTCTTTCGTGTAATGCGTGGCATAGCTGAAGGGCTTGTGCAGTAGAAGAGGAGAGGCGGCGAGAGGAGGGAAGAGGAGAAGGAGAGGAAAGAGTCGACGTGCATGGGAGCGCGAGAGGAACGCGAAGAGGAGCGCGAAGAGGAGGTCGAAGCGATTTAACACGATTGGCCAGTAGGAATAAACTGGCAACACGCGCATTGGTTCCATCGGTTCCATTGGCTATCGGGGCTTGTCGCTTTCTCTCGCGCACCGGCGACGTTTCTATCGGGCTGACCGACTCCTTCTTCCACCGACGCGGCCCGATCGATCTCCTCTCTCTCGGCTCCCTCACCCCTCTCCCTTTTGTCGGACTTTTGATCTCATGGTAGCACGGTGAATTCCTCGTGGCAACGATTCCAAAGCGATTCCCAGGCTATTTTTCCGTTTCCACGAACGCGACGTATGCGCGAGCGATTAACGGACGCGTATATGCGGGACGACGACGTGAGAACCAACAATTGGCGCGATTTCTCGGGCCGGCCATTGTATTTCCGGCTGTCGAGATGAAGTAATAATTGTTATTGTCGCCGACACACATCCGTCGTTTCCATTCCTTGAAATTATGATTTTGCGTTCGGCCAATCGCCGGCTATTTCGCTTTCGACCACGGTCATGCTGGATACCGCGTCTGGACTTTTAACTTTTTAAACGATGACGTAAAGCGGCTTAAAAAACAAGCTCGATTGGATAAAATTATTTCCGTGTACGAAGATGAGTCTCTTTTTATGTTTAGATTATAGATAAATCCACCTGGGAATTATTTTCGAGTTATCACACGATCGCTTTCTTTTAAAATATAAACGTGCTAGAATCGTTCTTCACTATGATGATTACTATCATCGTCTTTAAATTATCGAAGATATCCGTCGAATATTAGCTATTTCGAAAAGTGTGATACAGATTGAACAAGGGATAGGCCGCACTTCCACAATCAATTCTGCCGATACGTATCAATCACCCTTAACGATCTCGAGATGACCAGGGTCTCGACTGCAAAAAGATTAATAGCCTGGGAGGAAGGTGCGAAAGGACAGGTGTGTCCGTCCCTCGAGAGCTTGCGCTTAGTAGCGGCGTCGTGTTATTTCGCGGCACAAGATATTACGCCGACGGCGTTGGCGCTGCAGGCACCGGCGTGGTCGTCGTCGTTTTCTTCAACATTGTCGTCGTCGTCGTCGTCGTCGTCGTCTTCTCTCCCCCTGGCAGGCAAGCTTCTTCCTTTTTTCTCCTTTTTCCAATTATCGATAAGACGGAGACGGCGCAATACCGCGACACTGTTCTGTGAAGAAGAGTAGGTATAAGCGTTCTCTCCCTCGACTATTCTTCTCTCATGATACCCACCACTACTACTGTCGGCACACCGCTCTGCTCTCCCTCCCTATAAACGTTACCTCTGCGTCTTCCTCCTTCTTTCTATACTTCCCCCTCTGTCCACCCCTCTCTCGTCTGGTTTGCTCGCGCGATAAAATTGCCTCCTCGGTCTTGTTCGATGTCCTTTTCCTCTTCTTCTTCTTCTTCTTCTTCATCCTCGTTCTTCTCTCTTATTCTCTCCTCTACGTGTTTTTCGTGTAATGCGTGGCATAGCTGAAGGGCTTGTGCAGTAGAAGAGGAGAGGCGGCGAGAGGAGGGAAGAGGAGAAGGAGAGGAAAGAGTCGACGTGCATGGGAGCGCGAGAGGAACGCGAAGAGGAGCGCGAAGAGGAGGTCGAAGCGATTTAACACGATTGGCCAGTAGGAATAAACTGGCAACACGCGCATTGGTTCCATCGGTTCCATTGGCTATCGGGGCTTGTCGCTTTCTCTCGCGCACCGGCGACGTTTCTATCGGGCTGACCGACTCCTTCTTCCACCGACGCGGCCCGATCGATCTCCTCTCTCTCGGCTCCCTCACCCCTCTCCCTTTTGTCGGACTTTTGATCTCATGGTAGCACGGTGAATTCCTCGTGGCAACGATTCCAAAGCGATTCCCAGGCTATTTTTCCGTTTCCACGAACGCGACGTATGCGCGAGCGATTAACGGACGCGTATATGCGGGACGACGACGTGAGAACCAACAATTGGCGCGATTTCTCGGGCCGGCCATTGTATTTCCGGCTGTCGAGATGAAGTAATAATTGTTATTGTCGCCGACACACATCCGTCGTTTCCATTCCTTGAAATTATGATTTTGCGTTCGGCCAATCGCCGGCTATTTCGCTTTCGACCACGGTCATGCTGGATACCGCGTCTGGACTTTTAACTTTTTAAACGATGACGTAAAGCGGCTTAAAAAACAAGCTCGATTGGATAAAATTATTTCCGTGTACGAAGATGAGTCTCTTTTTATGTTTAGATTATAGATAAATCCACCTGGGAATTATTTTCGAGTTATCACACGATCGCTTTCTTTTAAAATATAAACGTGCTAGAATCGTTCTTCACTATGATGATTACTATCATCGTCTTTAAATTATCGAAGATATCCGTCGAATATTAGCTATTTCGAAAAGTGTGATACAGATTGAACAAGGGATAGGCCGCACTTCCACAATCAATTCTGCCGATACGTATCAATCACCCTTAACGATCTCGAGATGACCAGGGTCTCGACTGCAAAAAGATTAATAGCCTGGGAGGAAGGTGCGAAAGGACAGGTGTGTCCGTCCCTCGAGAGCTTGCGCTTAGTAGCGGCGTCGTGTTATTTCGCGGCACAAGATATTACGCCGACGGCGTTGGCGGGCTTTGGTACGCCCGGCCAGGTTTGATTGCTCGACGTCGTTGATCGCCGTCCGGCAGGAATTATCATAACTCATCCGGGTAATCTAGCCACCGAGTGGAAGAAAGCGACACCGTCACGTGGGTGTTATTTACTCGGCGCGAGATGAGGGAACTTTTGAGTCATGATCATCGTGCGGCCGGCTCGTTCGTATATTGGACTTTATGTATCTCGGCATTAGAGACACGCGAGAAGAAGAGAGAACGAATGTTGCGCGCAATGGACAGGAATAAGTTACAGAGATGAGAGAAGGGAGGGAAAAGGGAAGGGAAAATTTCTCCACGCAATGTCGAAATTGATAGCTCGTGTGATGCTGCCGATAATGTATCTCGAATTTAAGATCCTACAGTCTTTATGATACGTATCGTATCATAAGTTCAACTTTATATCCTTTTTCTCACGCTTAGGATAAATTACAAAAGTGCAAGTTTTAAATCCGGAATAGTTGAAATCATGTTATCGCGACCAATGACGCGCGCGGGCTATGATTACACACGTTCCACTCGAGAATCCTGACTTCCTTCGGGCTACTGCAGCCCCCCGCGACCGCAAAACTTCCTTCATATTCCGAACACTCCGCCCGCGTAGTGAACCACCGCGAGATTTTTCCCCGCCGGCGTTCCCGACAAAGGTCAGAAAACTCGGTGTAGGTGATTTCGAGGTGGTCCGAGGTCAAGCTTCTTTGACCGCAGAAGCGCAGGGAACTCGGCTATTTTGCTCCGTGGAGTCTCAACTTCTACGTTGCCCGCTCCCCTTCCTCCCGCTCCCGGCACGGTCCGTCCGTCCGTTCCCACCCCCGCTTACGCTCACCGGTCCGTCTCGCGGCCGACTCCGGAGGCGTACGCCGGTATTATTTATCTTGTGAATACCAAACACGCGCCGGCGCACGCGGCATTGTATTATAATTTACTTACCGACGTTATAATTACAATTCTGTACAAGTGACCGGTGGCAGGGTGCGCCAAGGCTTGCGTATACCTGTTACCGCAACTACCCGCTTCCGCGTAGCTTTCCGTACACCACCTTCACCGGGGCACGCATCTGCGCGGGGGCCCTGTTTGCACAAGCCGGGGTTATAATATTCAATTCCAATTCATCCAGTATTAACCTTGCGGAATAATGGGCTACCCGATACCCGGTGTAACTTTCACGCACCTATATGTATATAACGCGAGTACCGAGAAAGAGCGAGAGAGAGAGAGAGAGAAAGAGAGAGAGGGAGAAAGAGAATATACTGCCGCGCCGTTACAAATGCGCGAGCCTGGAGCGAGCTTATTTGATCATTGTACACTCTGTGATTATATACGGACGTATGTGTGCATCTCTCCTTTTTAGCCATTGTGTTGATTCGCGCGCGCGTTTCGGCGTATTGTTTTACAGAGGATTTTCATCCGCGCGCGACAAGATTTAATATAATCCTACTTCTCTCTCAAGCGAGAATCGCCGCAATAGAGAAGAGTACTTTGATTGATACTAAATACCAAACAAATGTGTTTTAGCAAGTGCGCATCCGTATGTAAGTCGATCAATTTAACATCGCTCCGGGAAATTCGCTCGTTTTAATAACGAGATACACTTTGCTGATTCCTTAACCGCGATCTTAATCGTGCGATAGTAATTGCAGAAGATTAGAATGATATCGCTGATCTCTAGATACACTAGCTACGTAACGACTCTAACTGCATACCGCTCCGCTATAATTTCATTGTAATAGCGATGTCGTGGCTAAGGAAGTCGTTCTTCGTACCGGTATACGAAGGTCGTTTAGAAACGATCGGCGAACGATTAGTATCGAAGGAGGAGGGACGAGCGTGCATCTGGCGCACCTGACGGTCACTCGTACGTTCGTGCCTTCGTTCCTTCTCGCCTGTCCCTGTTGCTCTCTCAGTTCCCCATCTTTCCACAACTCTTCCGGACCTCGTAACGTCCGCTTCTTAATGATCGTTATTGAAATTTACTGCCTCTTAATTAGGAATTAATGACTGGTTGTACCTACGGCTCCTGTCGTTAAGAAATTAGCGAGACGAACCTCGCTTCGATGATTGAGTATTCGTACAATTGCTCTTTCGATATCACTTCTCATATTTTTACCGTGTTGTCTAATCCATCTTCAAACCTGTGATATCATCTCTTAAAGGAATTTCGGTAATGCGTTAATGAATAAAACAGTGTGGCGAAAGAGTTATAAGCATCAAGTACCAATTTATTAAATGCAGGTGAAGGAATTTATTTCTGGTAATATGTTTATTTAAATGAGATTAATATGGTATTTTTCATTTCTTTAATTGCCGTAATTCAAGTATTATATAAAGCGGTATTCTAATATCTGTCAACTTTAGAAGTACATATACGTAAAAGTGAAAAGATAAGTTTTCAAATAGACTTTCTTTCAAATACACGAACAAAAGGCTTTCTTTTAGTATATATATATATATAGAAACATATGTTCGCAGTTAACACTATTATTTGTATGCACGTGGCCGCTTTCGATTATGCGAAAAAGTTGTGAAAGTACGCGAATAAACCTGTAATGTAGTAACGTATAGCGGGATTTTTGCAAACACACCCGCGACGATAACATCTCCCTCTTCGGTCGAAGACATCCGCGCCGAATCTTACCGGTCGATCTGCGACTTACGAAACGGGCTTGCGCGCGAGTGCGTAGCCGACATTATGAATTCGTGCGTAGGCAATAAGGAGTACCCTATCCGTGGCGGGTAATAAAGGAAGAGACGCGCCGGAGAGTGGGTTGCCTTGTTCACTTATGCGAGCTGCGCCGCTCGAGTGACTTTCCGAACGGAATTTCACCGACATCTGCGTGTCCCTCCCGGTGCGGCTTCCCTTCGGTTTCCTCGCCGATCGTCCTGCGTTGTTACACGCGCGTCGGTCTGCTTGCATGCACGCACGCACGGAATACGTTTTGCGGAACGACACTCGCGACTTAACTCGAAACTTAAAGGTGCTGCGTCAGGGGTGAACGAGCACGACATACGGAGAGAGACACCGCTCTTGTATACTGACGTGACTACACTGCGCTTCTTGCCTTCGAACGATTAACTAACCGACATATCCGTCGGTCCCTTCATCGATGTTACGTCAATGGTGCATGAATAAAACAGGATATGCTGCCTGCGAGTAAAATAGTATGTACTGTCAGAGTTCGAAGAAACAGCAAGAATTGTAATAAAAGAATGATATTAGTTTCGCGATCGAAATTCTCATTTAACTTTATATCACTTGACAGATAAAGAGATAATAAACGCGCGAGTTCTATTAAATTATAGATTTAAAGGAATCATACAACCTAATCGTAAATGAAAGTGAAGACATTGAGACATCTAGAAAAGTACGGCATAATCTTATCCGCAATATCTCTTGACATCGTGATTCTTTCCCGTCATGCAATTGTTAACCTGATCGTGAATAGAAATGCGCTTGTTGAAACATCTACGCTACTAAAGTCTGGAATAATCTTATCCGTAATATCTCCTCGCATCGTGATTCTTTCTTATCGCGATATTATCGGGTAACATATGCGCGTTATGTAAACAACTGAGAAACGATGGTAGAAAGAGAACAGATGTACTGTAAATTTTCTAAATAAACTTCTTTAGGGTCGGGCATACAATCGACAAACTCGCGTGCACAGAAAACCGTTTGCCGTCTTCGAGTATGTAGGAAACCGGAAGTTTTTCTTGGCGATAGCACAGGAGGAGTGAAGGGGAAGACGAGGGTAAGGGGTGGACGCGTGTTTCCTCGGTAATCGGAGTACAGGTGTAAGCTACATGCCAATGGTACTACCATCGGTTAAAGCTGCAGGCGCGATAAAGAGTTCAAATTGAAAGTTAATTTTCTGCAACTCGTCCCTTCACCTCTCCGCCTCACCCTTCTATCTATCTCTCCCTACCTCACACTTTCTCTTCTCTCTCTCAGATATTTAGCCGACAATGGTTAAGTATCCATCTACCTGCCTACCTACCTACCTGCTGCTACTGCTCGTCGTTTCGGCGCATGAGTCGCACGAGCCAAACCATCGATAATTAATATCTGCAGCTCGTTTCAGCCGGTGCGTTCTAATTGACGATCGCAATTAGTTCCGGACTATATAACACCTCCAATCGGCTCAGCGGATGTAAAGCGCCCAAACAATTCGACGAGTTCACGCTTCCGCGGGATAGATAGATGATAAACTGAACAGCAGAGCGTGTGCTTATTCTAAACTTTTCGATTGTTTAACGAATTATAGTAGAAATATATATAATGTTTGCGAATATTAATATCAAATGCTAAAAAAGTAAAATAAAAAAACGCATATAAATTTATAAAAAGCAAACAAGATAAATTATAAAATATTTGCTCCATTATATCGAATATTGTTGAAAGGAGATTTTTATGGAGTAGAAATTTTGAATTAAGCAGGATTAATTGCTCCTTAATGATATTTTTCAGTAACGCGCTAGAGTATTAAACATGAAATATTAAACAGCCGTTATCCAATCAATTTACCGATCCGCGCGTTTGCAGCAGTCGCGAAATGTTGATACGCCCGGCACGCACAACCCCTCTTTGCGGTCAGGGGATGGCGGGAATCGCGGTCAGGTTCCTCGAGTCCTCGATCCTGCCTCCCGGAACGGTTCTCAGAGGTTCGTAGAATTCGTTGCCCCGGTTCTCCGCAGGGACTATTAACCCCCTCTCAGAGACGTGTGAAAACGGCTGTAAATTTTGCCGGCATAGCCGTAATGGGTGGCAGGACTTTAAGGATGTATAATATGAACAAGGGGCACTCGCTCACACCCCTTCCCTTCCTCCCTCGGGCCCTACTCGCGACTCTAGCACCCTCGCACGCGCGTAAGAATGTGTCGTAATGTAATACTCCGCGCGCGGCACCCCGTCCACGAGCAGCGAAAGGGGTAAGTAAGCCCCGGGTGCTTCTACGGCCGCATAAACATAAATTATCAGCTGGTAATTACAAGAGATACAGCTAACCTCCTTCTCCTCCTTCTCCTACCACGATCCAGCGGCACCATCAACGGCGCTTAGTCGACGTTGTCGTTGTTTTCCTTTTCTTTGGCGCTACCGAGGAACACCGTCTTGAGTGGTGAGAAGAGTCTCGGTTGGAGGGGTGCAACCATTCCCTTTCGTAAGCGGACGAAACAAAATTGCGTGGACCGCCTAATTGTTATATACATTCCATTAGGTTAATTGCTGAATTAAGACTTTTGCTCCGCGTGCGGGTTCTCGGTACGGTGTATGAGTTATAGTTGAGAAGATAATAGGCGTTATAAAGAATAATGATTTAAATGTCTTGATGACTTTATTAGCTGCAGGAATATACGCGACACCTCGTTATATTAAATAAAAAATCTTGATAAGAATTCGCAACAACCGGTACATATGTCATGATATAATAATAATAAACACGTGTCGTTCCAGTTATTAATTTCGTCGATGATTAACATCGAAGTACGCGAATTGTGTACGAGATAAGCCGTCGATCGCGATCCTTATCGCCGCGCAAAAATTCAAATAAGCTCCGATCGGGACCGAACGATTCCTCGTCGTCCTTTTATCGGCTCGCAGAAATCCCGTCTCCTGCACACACGTGATTGCGCGCCCTGTGGGAGGGCAGACGACGCACAAAACATAATGCGGCGCGTAAGTCGAATCTCGCATGGGCGCCGGCATGGGTGGCGAATGTGCGTGTGACGCACGTAGTCTACGTTCGCGCGTAGCGCATCGGCGCGCGTATGCGTGTGAGTAATTAAAGAGAGCGACTGTCACATCCGGCGACCCACGCGAGAAGGGTGCGGCCCCGGTGTGTGCGCGACTCCCTGTCCCTCCGTCGCGCTCTTTCTCCCACCGAATGGCCCTACGTCACATCATTCCGCCGCGTCCCTTCTCGTCCTACGCTCTCCGTCTCATCTTCGAGTCCTCTCGACGTCGGTCCACCGGACGCAGCCAAATCTCCTCGGCTGGCGCCCGTTAACAGGGAGCGGTGAGATAACCTCATATAAAAGAAATAATAACAATTGATGATTCGAGCTTGAAATTCGAACTACTCGGATTGTTCGAATCGAAAGCTGGAATCAGTCGAAAATTCCAAGCATCAATGACAATTTCCGAACTCGGTAAAGTTCCGCGCAGTCGACGAACATTCGAAAATTCGTAATCGGCGAGCGCCGAATTTTGTCGGCTGTTTGCAAATAGCCGACAAAGAGGAAAATAAATTGTATTTCGTGCGATTTTGGTAGGCAGGAACCGGTTTCTACGAGCTCGCCTATCGTTGGCACGTACCGTGCGCGCATCAGAGCCGGAGATACGAGTGCGCACGTAAGCTAACTACAAATTAGCATAAACGTATATACCACTGCCCGGTGAAGAGGAAGAAGGGACAGAGGGGAGGGGGAGGAGACGAGAGGGGAGAGAACTTTGCTCGCCCCCTTCTTTCGGTCACGATTGTTCTGCCGCTATCGAAGAGGAAGACAAAAAATAGCGCGCCGCTCATACTGAAACGATCTATCAAGTCGTGGTAAAAATTCGAAACGACCCTCGTAGAGAGCCGATACACCGACGACAGATAGCATCGACCGGTATACCGGGTAGCGTAATTCAAACGGAGTAATGAAACTCGAGCAAGGTGGGACGCCTATATATGCGTTGCATGTGCGTGTATGTCGTAGGTATATTGTATGCCTGCTGACGGCTACCGTTCTTTCTCTACGTATCGTTATTATTACCTTCACGGCGCACTGGTCGCACCCGACGTACCGCCGCGCAGCAAATAAATTTCACGGCTTCGATTCCTCGCGCCGATATATCAGAGATTTTGCGATGCGCTCCAACGCGATCGGTACGCCTGGTTATTCGTGCTCCAATTCTCGGCCGCGATCTTCGATGAGGAAGTCTTCATCGACGCGGAAGGGAGAGTCTTCGATGCAGGTGCATAAACCGCGCGATAAAAAATTTGGGATGATCTCAAAGGCTTATCTTTTCCGTAAAATGTGTTCCTAATTTAGCAATATTTAATAAATATAAAAACGTGTATATATAAGAAATGAAAAATATATCTAGATTCTATCATCATATTTTGCCATAACGTTACACAATTTAATATATAGATAGATGCAATTCTTTTTCATAAGATATAACAACGATAAAAATCGACTCGAGGGTGAGATGATTTTATAATAAATATTTTTTTCTGGCCAAGAAGGAATATATAAATTTTCTTATCAACACGAGGACTTTAACCGATCGCAATGCTAACGCGAATCGCACCCTTAGTGTTCAGTTCTACAGAATATACGTTACGAGCGGGAGCTATACCGAAAAGCGTTCCAGCTGTGCGTGAGCATACGAAAAGTCGATTAAAATCTCATTTTATCCTTTCCAAGAGCGTGGGCTTCCCCTCACCGGGTGGCGCGATTCAATCGATCGACAGATCGGGCCCGCCGATTACGCGCGGGCACGAGATGGGGAAGCACCTGTCCACGAGTGTCTCTCACCCTCACTTTGAAATGGCCTGTACCTTACCTTATGTACGGAACGTACAGGTACGTCCGTCGAGTGCGATAGCGGGCAGACGCAGGCCACGCTGCTGACGCACTCACACGGACGCACTTTCGTCACGCGTCTCTGAACAATGGCATTAATAGGCCCTGGCGAGTTATTAATTGCCGGTGCCCGCCGGATATGACTGTCTATAGCTTCGTTCGCCGAGCGAACGTTCCTAATATCTGTGGTATTCCGTCAGTCGGCTTGGGTCTTAAATCAGACCCAGTCTTTTCAACGTGTTTTACACACACGTGTGTGCGCACGCGTGTGAATACCCCGTCCGTGTGAAAGTGCCGAGTCGTGCAAACGAATCGGAAAATATTCCTCTTAAAAATATTTCTGATTGTGATATTAATATCATTTTCAATTTTAACCTATTCACACATTTTATATAACTTTTATTTATTTATAATTTTTAATTACACAAAGATCACACAGATGCATTTTAAAAACGTGAACAACTTTATATGACATGTAATTAAGAGCAATGATCAATTAACGAGTAATTAAATTATACATAAGTTGATTTTGTAAAGCACGTTGAATAAAATGAGATATATCCAATCGAACGAATATTAGAAAAAATGTAGCTAGCGTAACATCGTGCTTTCAGAGTCCATTAAAGTCATTATGGCCGATGACAGGTGAAAAAAGCACGCCGGGGCAAGAATAATTCCTACATGTTCGCGGTTCGATTAAATGCCCTTAATGGCGTCGCGCGATACATTGAGTTTTAACGGCCAGTTAAAATCGCTCCACTCTCCCGCTGTCCTTTTCTTGTGTATCCGCGGCTTAGTCGGCGCTTTTATATTGCCGGTGCCATCGGAGAATCGAGCGCGTACCCGAGTCATCTTTATGGTCAATCTACGTACGCGAGCTCTCGCGTAATTAAGAGCGAGCACCGACTGTCGGGTCTGATTAATAGAGGACGGCGCGAGATAATCGAAAGGAAGTGAACGAATGGAAAGAAGCTAAGGTGGCAAGTAACGCGCGCGCGTCCCGGTGATGCCATCAAAACCGACACGTTTCTTTCATGGCCACTGAATTATTTGCGATTTACGGCACGCATATGAAAATAATTAAAGGGGAATGTGCTGGTAATTTATCGCGAAAAATGAATACGAAAGTCGTTCAAATCGGGATTTAATATTGTATTCTTGCGATTATGCTTTTTGATGAATATACATGCGCCTAGAATTTAGCGTATAAATGGATCTTTATACGCCATGTACGAATAAATTTTTATTTGCGTGTTTACGTCGACATACGTGCGTGATCTTCGGAAATGACGTTTCATGTTTCGATTTGACTGATGCATACTTTGCCCGGTTGTAATTAATGCGTTGTAGATTATATATATCTTTTCCAGCATAAGAAACTCTATGCTTGTTTTATTTATTTATACAGATGTCTATACAAATTATATGTATATATAATTGTTAATTTTTATTTTCTCTTGAAAAACGAAGAAACAAATCTTTTGTCTTGTTGTGTAAATGCATTTAGAAATTATAAGTATTATAGATATGATGAAGGGGAGAGAGTGAGAGAGAGAGAGAAGAAATATCGATATTTTTTCCACAATTGAAATGCGTACCATATATAAATAATGCATTATCTTCCAATGCTGGAATTAAATACAAGAATTATTGATATTTTGTTCGTAGCCACTCATGCGTATCTAATGAGCGCGTTTGACGATAATTCGATTTTCAAGAAGGGACCTATGGGCCCTTTCGCTCTCTTGAGGCTGACATCGTCGAATGACAGTTTGATGAACGGACAGGAAGGGACTGGAAGAGGCCCACCTGGCTCCGCGGACAATTAGGATCGAGCTGCAAGGTGGCTCTTGTCTGCAGAAGACGATTCACGTGAACACGTTGTGTTTTCATCGAAATATCAAACGAGGACTTCACCGCGATATAATGATTCAATGGTGAATTTAATCCATTCGCGATTAACTACCATGGTACGTTAAGTGCGAATTATAATTCATCGAAATTTTCATCCTAATTGGTTCCACGATGCTTGTAAAACATGCTCTAACAGTCTTGAGAATTAAGTAATTATTGCTGTATATTTATACTTTATGAAACCGTAATTGTGAATAGCCATACCGCGTGTAACGATAAGAAAAGTCAATGAAAGAGGCACAAAGTAATTATTTCTCGGGATATTTCACATACACATACACACATATACAAGTTAATGTGGTAATAAGTTATAATATTCTACTAATTGATTGGATACGATTTTCTGAACAAGTACGTTAAAATTTTATTGTAAGGTTCAACATAATAAAATTTTGCTATCTAAACTAGAAAATAATTGGAAGCAATTTATAAATTGATATAATTGTAAAATAATTTTTATACACAATTTTATAAGAATATAATTAATTGTTAGATATTATCACAATCTTAAAGTTGGCGCAAAGAGCACAACTCAGCACTAGAAAATAATGAAATACAAATACCTACGTACATATCTATCGTATGCATGCAGCAGGCCGCCGTCGAATCCGCGTGAAATGATGCACGGTGAACCGTGAATCACTTCCTACGCCGAAGTCGATGCCTGGTTGATAGTCGGCGATACCTCGTCAGGTTGAAACAGTGGAGTTAATGAGATGTGCACGAGAAACGAGGTGTACGTGTACGTGTTTGTGAATCTCTTTTTTTTTCTCTCTCTCTCTCGGTTTCTGACCGACCGAGAAAGGTGTGTCGGTGCTTGGCGGCGGTTAAAGTAGTGGGCTGGTGATGTAGTAGTGAACGGGAAAAAGGAGAGGGGAGACCACGAGGGGGTTCAGATGTATTGTAATTGCGGCCTGGCAAGCAGCTGAGTCCTCCACGCGTGGACGATCTTGGTCGCTGGTCCGAAACGGCGAATGATTCTAATCACTGTTCCTGGCGATTCTTACGCACTCCGCGTCTTGGACTGCGGCGAACACTTCGCATAATAGTCATTGAATTTACGTAAAACTTTGCTTGTTTCTGTCAAAAACGTCAGACTGCAAAAGCTTAATAAATTGCCAATGGATCATATTGAATTCGGAAAAATAAACTCGAATATATATTTATCAAACATGATTTTTTTTTTAAACATTAGTTGATTGAATTTTCTAATATCATCTCGATGATAATCTTCCGATATAATTTCGCATCCATCTATGTAGATGAATTGCAATCACCATTTTGTAAGTATCGCGCGATCTCGGTAGCTCGCTCTTTTAACTCGGAGATCACGTAGACGGCACATGTATAGATATGCCACATGAAACGCTTTAAGTACTTAAAACACCCGGTGCGAGATAAGCGAGCACAAAGCGAAAAGATCGGACCGAATGTAGAAGATCCATACTAGTCGGTTTTGAGGCCTATCCAACCGCGGATAAGTACGAATATATACGTATACGTCTGCTCGACAATGCGCTTTCCTGTCATTACTGCATTCTCTGCATCCTGTGTACCGAACATCCAATACACGTCTACTAAGTTCGAACTCGAGAATAAATACCATGTGCCCTTCTTCCTTTATTTTCAGTCATTCTCTTTTTCGACAGCATCATGGTAGGTCGAGGTGCAACGGTCTTGACATCGATTTTGACTCGGAAAGTTTCCGGTAACTGTCAGACTTCACGATTGCGATGAATAATGCGACGACATTTTCTTCTCTGCGTTCGTTACATATATTTTATTATGAAAAGACACTCTTTGGTTATTTAATGTAATTTAATTGTAACATTGTGATAATTTTGTTATAATAATTTTAATAGTTGCTAACAAAAATGTAACACGTGAAATTGGCATACTGATAAAAATTTTTTACTTACATATTATGATTCGGGGATGCTACGAACCTTAGGAACGTGTTGTAGTGACTCATAATAAGATATATTGAGATTGACTACCGTAGCAAATCGGCTTTTCTTTGGAAGCTATTTTACGGTAAAAAGCCGATGAGAGCGCATAATAATAAATATTTAATACTGTTATTAAGTAATCAAGTGGAAGCGAGAGGGCAGTTTGTGCAGTTTGCAGCAAGGACGATTCTTCTAACGAACAACTCGCTTACATTATCATAATTTAGTCGTATAAAGAAAAAAGAGAAATGGTTCGAATAAACCATTCAATATATTAATTAGTTATAGGTTCTTATCAGCATAAATAGACGGGCTATTGTCTCATTAGCCACTCAACGCGCTGATTGCAAATTATTTCCATCATCTGACAACGCCCAATTAAGGCATATGAAGCGTAAAGATAGCGATCGTCTTCCTTCGGAAGCTATTATGCATATATGAAGAAATGTGTACGTGCCCGAGTTATTCGCATATTGCTTTCCGTAGATGCACATGACGTATCAATGATTATCATCTCGATTCGGTTATTTCAGTTATTTCGGTGAAAATGATGAATGAATAAATGTAATAATAAGATAAATAAAATATTAGCTTTGCTTTCGGATAATATGCTTCTTACCGGTTTATTTTCTTGTACAACGACTTTTGAAATAAAATGAAAATTTTATAACAATCTCATGATATGTGTCAAGTGCTCACGTAACAGCTGGCTAACATGGCTTTAATATGCTGTCCCTTCTCCGATCTCGAACAATTGCGTTCGGAAAACGGAAATTTCTGTCGGGTATCAGTAACAGTCGGTTTGATGTTTTCCACGAACCAGAGCGATACTTCGAACACGAGGCGCATTGTTTTCTCTTTCTCTCTCTCGAAATATCGTTTGTTCTACGCGACGACTAAGGAAACAATGGCCGGAACGCGCCCGCAGGTTGTTGACTCGATTGTCACCGGCTTCATTTTTCTTCTCTTTCCTTCTCACTTCTTCTTCCGCTTGCCGAGGTGAGCGGACACAACGGCAATTTTAGAAACGGTATTAACTTGAGCGTTATCATATGTATCGCAAACAGTGACACAACACCCGCGCAACTATCAGCAAGCACCCTGAGTTATCGCCTCTCCCCTTAATGGGGACACAATCGATAAATGTAATCGCCTAAAAGTAAACGAGTGTACACGATGATCTTGTACACAATCATAATCTTTGCAATTTGTTAGAAAGCAACGGCAAAATTAGCGAGTACTGCAAATATGTCAAGCACAACTAATTGGGTAATTTGCATATAATTATACTCATTCATCGAGATCGTACAGAATGCAGTTTTTAATGCGGAACGGGCAACCTGTAAAACGGTCAATTTTCTGTTATAGCGCAGATCTTCAAATTGTGCTCAATCACTAGATTTCATCATTATTCCGCATTAAGGATACCATTAGTTTATTACTTGGAAACACGTGTAACTCGCCATTATCATCATCAGCAATTAATACTTTGATCGATGAATCATTTATTACATTTGCAACACATATTTACCCTTTAATCAAGTCCATTAAAATGTTTCGAGCATTTTCGAACAATTTTATTTCACAATCAGTAGAAATATGGTCGTGTCACAATAAACATTAGGTTTCAATATATTAACGAGATATGCATTATGTTTTATATTCGACTGTCAATATGTACATAGTTTCCATTTTGGCTTGCGCGTTGGAAAGATATCTCTTCCGGTGTTCTTACGGTTTTTATGCTACGCGTCTTTAATTGTGCCAAACGATGGCTTATCGAAGAGTCGCAGATGCACGCGGATGAGAATGTGTTCTTATTTATGTGATGGGGGCAATATATTCGTGTAAGCAATACGCGCGTATATAATCAGATATGCACGATAGGGAACTAATATCTTTATTTACGGTCGATGCTAATTATAATAATATAGACTGCGACGTATTTTTACACGCAATCTGCAAATCGTGGCATAGCTAAAATTATCAAAATGCATTCTTTAAATTATTAATGAGAAAATGCAAGATTTTAAAATTTAGTTAAATTTCAAGATAGATTATTGAGTCTTTTTTTCACGTGATACAGTTTCTTTTCGATATTATCTCTTTTTCTCTTTTATACGATATTTCTCGATACTCAGCAACAAGAGACGCTACGAGTGCAAGAGTAGAGGATACGAAAGAGAGCACCGTAGGCCAATTTCATCCGGGCTGCTTCGGCCGCACTCTTCGAAACCAATATCGCAATGTTCGCCGCGGAAAGTTCGTCCGGTAATGCCATACAATATCTACTCCAGCTTCCATTACTCCGCTCCGGCCGTGCCTGGTAGCTTTCCCTCTCCTCTCCAGTTCTAGATAGGCTTCCCCACTCAACGTCGCGCCGCGCGACCGCCACCACTTCCTCTCCCTCGTTCTCTCTACCTCCATGAAGTGCCGTCCACTCCCCACCGGGCTTCGCTTCCTCTCTACCTCCGACCTCCGTGGACCTCCATCCGGCAAGCAAGGAGAAGAGGACAGAGAGGTGGAATAGCCCCGCGGAGGAGGCTCGGCGAGAAAGGAAGACGGGCAGCGTACCGAAAGTAACCGAGAAAGGAGGATGGACCGCGCATCGGGAATCGGCGAGAAAGAAGGATGGTCGTGCGGGACACGAGGAACAGCGTGGCGGGGGGAAGGGGGAAGACGAAGGAGACACGTCGAAGAGAGGAGTTCGAGGGGGTTGGCTGCAGGCACCGGCGTGGTCGTCGTCGTTTTCTTCAACATTGTCGTCGTCGTCGTCGTCTTCTCTCCCCCTGGCAGGCAGGCAAGCTTCTTCCTTTTTTCTCCTTTTTCCAATTATCGATAAGACGGAGACGGCGCAATACCGCGACACTGTTCTGTGAAGAAGAGTAGGTATAAGCGTTCTCTCCCTCGACTATTCTTCTCTCATGATACCCACCACTACTACTGTCGGCACACCGCTCTGCTCTCCCTCCCTATAAACGTTACCTCTGCGTCTTCCTCCTTCTTTCTATACTTCCCCCTCTGTCCACCCCTCTCTCGTCTGGTTTGCTCGCGCGATAAAATTGCCTCCTCGGTCTTGTTCGATGTCCTTTTCCTCTTCTTCTTCTTCATCCTCGTTCTTCTCTCTTATTCTCTCCTCTACGTGTTTTTCGTGTAATGCGTGGCATAGCTGAAGGGCTTGTGCAGTAGAAGAGGAGAGGCGGCGAGAGGAGGGAAGAGGAGAAGGAGAGGAAAGAGTCGACGTGCATGGGAGCGCGAGAGGAACGCGAAGAGGAGCGCGAAGAGGAGGTCGAAGCGATTTAACACGATTGGCCAGTAGGAATAAACTGGCAACACGCGCATTGGTTCCATCGGTTCCATTGGCTATCGGGGCTTGTCGCTTTCTCTCGCGCACCGGCGACGTTTCTATCGGGCTGACCGACTCCTTCTTCCACCGACGCGGCCCGATCGATCTCCTCTCTCTCGGCTCCCTCACCCCTCTCCCTTTTGTCGGACTTTTGATCTCATGGTAGCACGGTGAATTCCTCGTGGCAACGATTCCAAAGCGATTCCCAGGCTATTTTTCCGTTTCCACGAACGCGACGTATGCGCGAGCGATTAACGGACGCGTATATGCGGGACGACGACGTGAGAACCAACAATTGGCGCGATTTCTCGGGCCGGCCATTGTATTTCCGGCTGTCGAGATGAAGTAATAATTGTTATTGTCGCCGACACACATCCGTCGTTTCCATTCCTTGAAATTATGATTTTGCGTTCGGCCAATCGCCGGCTATTTCGCTTTCGACCACGGTCATGCTGGATACCGCGTCTGGACTTTTAACTTTTTAAACGATGACGTAAAGCGGCTTAAAAAACAAGCTCGATTGGATAAAATTATTTCCGTGTACGAAGATGAGTCTCTTTTTATGTTTAGATTATAGATAAATCCACCTGGGAATTATTTTCGAGTTATCACACGATCGCTTTCTTTTAAAATATAAACGTGCTAGAATCGTTCTTCACTATGATGATTACTATCATCGTCTTTAAATTATCGAAGATATCCGTCGAATATTAGCTATTTCGAAAAGTGTGATACAGATTGAACAAGGGATAGGCCGCACTTCCACAATCAATTCTGCCGATACGTATCAATCACCCTTAACGATCTCGAGATGACCAGGGTCTCGACTGCAAAAAGATTAATAGCCTGGGAGGAAGGTGCGAAAGGACAGGTGTGTCCGTCCCTCGAGAGCTTGCGCTTAGTAGCGGCGTCGTGTTATTTCGCGGCACAAGATATTACGCCGACGGCGTTGGCGGGCTTTGGTACGCCCGGCCAGGTTTGATTGCTCGACGTCGTTGATCGCCGTCCGGCAGGAATTATCATAACTCATCCGGGTAATCTAGCCACCGAGTGGAAGAAAGCGACACCGTCACGTGGGTGTTATTTACTCGGCGCGAGATGAGGGAACTTTTGAGTCATGATCATCGTGCGGCCGGCTCGTTCGTATATTGGACTTTATGTATCTCGGCATTAGAGACACGCGAGAAGAAGAGAGAACGAATGTTGCGCGCAATGGACAGGAATAAGTTACAGAGATGAGAGAAGGGAGGGAAAAGGGAAGGGAAAATTTCTCCACGCAATGTCGAAATTGATAGCTCGTGTGATGCTGCCGATAATGTATCTCGAATTTAAGATCCTACAGTCTTTATGATACGTATCGTATCATAAGTTCAACTTTATATCCTTTTTCTCACGCTTAGGATAAATTACAAAAGTGCAAGTTTTAAATCCGGAATAGTTGAAATCATGTTATCGCGACCAATGACGCGCGCGGGCTATGATTACACACGTTCCACTCGAGAATCCTGACTTCCTTCGGGCTACTGCAGCCCCCCGCGACCGCAAAACTTCCTTCATATTCCGAACACTCCGCCCGCGTAGTGAACCACCGCGAGATTTTTCCCCGCCGGCGTTCCCGACAAAGGTCAGAAAACTCGGTGTAGGTGATTTCGAGGTGGTCCGAGGTCAAGCTTCTTTGACCGCAGAAGCGCAGGGAACTCGGCTATTTTGCTCCGTGGAGTCTCAACTTCTACGTTGCCCGCTCCCCTTCCTCCCGCTCCCGGCACGGTCCGTCCGTCCGTTCCCACCCCCGCTTACGCTCACCGGTCCGTCTCGCGGCCGACTCCGGAGGCGTACGCCGGTATTATTTATCTTGTGAATACCAAACACGCGCCGGCGCACGCGGCATTGTATTATAATTTACTTACCGACGTTATAATTACAATTCTGTACAAGTGACCGGTGGCAGGGTGCGCCAAGGCTTGCGTATACCTGTTACCGCAACTACCCGCTTCCGCGTAGCTTTCCGTACACCACCTTCACCGGGGCACGCATCTGCGCGGGGGCCCTGTTTGCACAAGCCGGGGTTATAATATTCAATTCCAATTCATCCAGTATTAACCTTGCGGAATAATGGGCTACCCGATACCCGGTGTAACTTTCACGCACCTATATGTATATAACGCGAGTACCGAGAAAGAGCGAGAGAGAGAGAGAGAGAAAGAGAGAGAGGGAGAAAGAGAATATACTGCCGCGCCGTTACAAATGCGCGAGCCTGGAGCGAGCTTATTTGATCATTGTACACTCTGTGATTATATACGGACGTATGTGTGCATCTCTCCTTTTTAGCCATTGTGTTGATTCGCGCGCGCGTTTCGGCGTATTGTTTTACAGAGGATTTTCATCCGCGCGCGACAAGATTTAATATAATCCTACTTCTCTCTCAAGCGAGAATCGCCGCAATAGAGAAGAGTACTTTGATTGATACTAAATACCAAACAAATGTGTTTTAGCAAGTGCGCATCCGTATGTAAGTCGATCAATTTAACATCGCTCCGGGAAATTCGCTCGTTTTAATAACGAGATACACTTTGCTGATTCCTTAACCGCGATCTTAATCGTGCGATAGTAATTGCAGAAGATTAGAATGATATCGCTGATCTCTAGATACACTAGCTACGTAACGACTCTAACTGCATACCGCTCCGCTATAATTTCATTGTAATAGCGATGTCGTGGCTAAGGAAGTCGTTCTTCGTACCGGTATACGAAGGTCGTTTAGAAACGATCGGCGAACGATTAGTATCGAAGGAGGAGGGACGAGCGTGCATCTGGCGCACCTGACGGTCACTCGTACGTTCGTGCCTTCGTTCCTTCTCGCCTGTCCCTGTTGCTCTCTCAGTTCCCCATCTTTCCACAACTCTTCCGGACCTCGTAACGTCCGCTTCTTAATGATCGTTATTGAAATTTACTGCCTCTTAATTAGGAATTAATGACTGGTTGTACCTACGGCTCCTGTCGTTAAGAAATTAGCGAGACGAACCTCGCTTCGATGATTGAGTATTCGTACAATTGCTCTTTCGATATCACTTCTCATATTTTTACCGTGTTGTCTAATCCATCTTCAAACCTGTGATATCATCTCTTAAAGGAATTTCGGTAATGCGTTAATGAATAAAACAGTGTGGCGAAAGAGTTATAAGCATCAAGTACCAATTTATTAAATGCAGGTGAAGGAATTTATTTCTGGTAATATGTTTATTTAAATGAGATTAATATGGTATTTTTCATTTCTTTAATTGCCGTAATTCAAGTATTATATAAAGCGGTATTCTAATATCTGTCAACTTTAGAAGTACATATACGTAAAAGTGAAAAGATAAGTTTTCAAATAGACTTTCTTTCAAATACACGAACAAAAGGCTTTCTTTTAGTATATATATATATATAGAAACATATGTTCGCAGTTAACACTATTATTTGTATGCACGTGGCCGCTTTCGATTATGCGAAAAAGTTGTGAAAGTACGCGAATAAACCTGTAATGTAGTAACGTATAGCGGGATTTTTGCAAACACACCCGCGACGATAACATCTCCCTCTTCGGTCGAAGACATCCGCGCCGAATCTTACCGGTCGATCTGCGACTTACGAAACGGGCTTGCGCGCGAGTGCGTAGCCGACATTATGAATTCGTGCGTAGGCAATAAGGAGTACCCTATCCGTGGCGGGTAATAAAGGAAGAGACGCGCCGGAGAGTGGGTTGCCTTGTTCACTTATGCGAGCTGCGCCGCTCGAGTGACTTTCCGAACGGAATTTCACCGACATCTGCGTGTCCCTCCCGGTGCGGCTTCCCTTCGGTTTCCTCGCCGATCGTCCTGCGTTGACGCACGCGGGTCGGTCTGCATGCACGCACGCACGGAATACGTTTTGCGGAACGACACTCGCGACTTAACTCGAAACTTAAAGGTGCTGCGTCAGGGGTGAACGAGCACGACATACGGAGAGAGACACCGCTCTTGTATACTGACGTGACTACGCTGCGCTTCTTGCCTTCGAACGATTAACTAACCGACATATCCGTCGGTCCCTTCATCGATGTTACGTCGATGGTGCATGAATAAAACAGGATATGCTGCCTGCGAGTAAAATAGTATGTACTGTCAGAGTTCGAAGAAACAGCAAGAATTGTAATAAAAGAATGATATTAGTTTCGCGATCGAAATTCTCATTTAACTTTATATCACTTGACAGATAAAGAGATAATAAACGCGCGAGTTCTATTAAATTATAGATTTAAAGGAATCATACAACCTAATCGTAAATGAAAGTGAAGACATTGAGACATCTAGAAAAGTACGGCATAATCTTATCCGCAATATCTCTTGACATCGTGATTCTTTCCCGTCATGCAATTGTTAACCTGATCGTGAATAGAAATGCGCTTGTTGAAACATCTACGCTACTAAAGTCTGGAATAATCTTATCCGTAATATCTCCTCGCATCGTGATTCTTTCTTATCGCGATATTATCGGGTAACATATGCGCGTTATGTAAACAACTGAGAAACGATGGTAGAAAGAGAACAGATGTACTGTAAATTTTCTAAATAAACTTCTTTAGGGTCGGGCATACAATCGACAAACTCGCGTGCACAGAAAACCGTTTGCCGTCTTCGAGTATGTAGGAAACCGGAAGTTTTTCTTGGCGATAGCACAGGAGGAGTGAAGGGGAAGACGAGGGTAAGGGGTGGACGCGTGTTTCCTCGGTAATCGGAGTACAGGTGTAAGCTACATGCCAATGGTACTACCATCGGTTAAAGCTGCAGGCGCGATAAAGAGTTCAAATTGAAAGTTAATTTTCTGCAACTCGTCCCTTCACCTCTCCGCCTCACCCTTCTATCTATCTCTCCCTACCTCACACTTTCTCTTCTCTCTCTCAGATATTTAGCCGACAATGGTTAAGTATCCATCTACCTGCCTACCTACCTACCTACCTACCTGCTGCTACTGCTTAATTATTCGGCGCATGAGTCGCACGAGCCAAACCATCGATAATTAATATCTGCAGCTCGTTTCAGCCGGTGCGTTCTAATTGACGATCGCAATTAGTTCCGGACTATATAACACCTCCAATCGGCTCAGCGGATGTAAAGCGCCCAAACAATTCGACGAGTTCACGCTTCCGCGGGATAGATAGATGATAAACTGAACAGCAGAGCGTGTGCTTATTCTAAACTTTTCGATTGTTTAACGAATTATAGTAGAAATATATATAATGTTTGCGAATATTAATATCAAATGCTAAAAAAGTAAAATAAAAAAACGCATATAAATTTATAAAAAGCAAACAAGATAAATTATAAAATATTTGCTCCATTATATCGAATATTGTTGAAAGGAGATTTTTATGGAGTAGAAATTTTGAATTAAGCAGGATTAATTGCTCCTTAATGATATTTTTCAGTAACGCGCTAGAGTATTAAACATGAAATATTAAACAGCCGTTATCCAATCAATTTACCGATCCGCGCGTTTGCAGCAGTCGCGAAATGTTGATACGCCCGGCACGCACAACCCCTCTTTGCGGTCAGGGGATGGCGGGAATCGCGGTCAGGTTCCTCGAGTCCTCGATCCTGCCTCCCGGAACGGTTCTCAGAGGTTCGTAGAATTCGTTGCCCCGGTTCTCCGCAGGGACTATTAACCCCCTCTCAGAGACGTGTGAAAACGGCTGTAAATTTTGCCGGCATAGCCGTAATGGGTGGCAGGACTTTAAGGATGTATAATATGAACAAGGGGCACTCGCTCACACCCCTTCCCTTCCTCCCTCGGGCCCTACTCGCGACTCTAGCACCCTCGCACGCGCGTAAGAATGTGTCGTAATGTAATACTCCGCGCGCGGCACCCCGTCCACGAGCAGCGAAAGGGGTAAGTAAGCCCCGGGTGCTTCTACGGCCGCATAAACATAAATTATCAGCTGGTAATTACAAGAGATACAGCTAACCTCCTTCTCCTCCTTCTCCTACCACGATCCAGCGGCACCATCAACGGCGCTTAGTCGACGTTGTCGTTGTTTTCCTTTTCTTTGGCGCTACCGAGGAACACCGTCTTGAGTGGTGAGAAGAGTCTCGGTTGGAGGGGTGCAACCATTCCCTTTCGTAAGCGGACGAAACAAAATTGCGTGGACCGCCTAATTGTTATATACATTCCATTAGGTTAATTGCTGAATTAAGACTTTTGCTCCGCGTGCGGGTTCTCGGTACGGTGTATGAGTTATAGTTGAGAAGATAATAGGCGTTATAAAGAATAATGATTTAAATGTCTTGATGACTTTATTAGCTGCAGGAATATACGCGACACCTCGTTATATTAAATAAAAAATCTTGATAAGAATTCGCAACAACCGGTACATATGTCATGATATAATAATAATAAACACGTGTCGTTCCAGTTATTAATTTCGTCGATGATTAACATCGAAGTACGCGAATTGTGTACGAGATAAGCCGTCGATCGCGATCCTTATCGCCGCGCAAAAATTCAAATAAGCTCCGATCGGGACCGAACGATTCCTCGTCGTCCTTTTATCGGCTCGCAGAAATCCCGTCTCCTGCACACACGTGATTGCGCGCCCTGTGGGAGGGCAGACGACGCACAAAACATAATGCGGCGCGTAAGTCGAATCTCGCATGGGCGCCGGCATGGGTGGCGAATGTGCGTGTGACGCACGTAGTCTACGTTCGCGCGTAGCGCATCGGCGCGCGTATGCGTGTGAGTAATTAAAGAGAGCGACTGTCACATCCGGCGACCCACGCGAGAAGGGTGCGGCCCCGGTGTGTGCGCGACTCCCTGTCCCTCCGTCGCGCTCTTTCTCCCACCGAATGGCCCTACGTCACATCATTCCGCCGCGTCCCTTCTCGTCCTACGCTCTCCGTCTCATCTTCGAGTCCTCTCGACGTCGGTCCACCGGACGCAGCCAAATCTCCTCGGCTGGCGCCCGTTAACAGGGAGCGGTGAGATAACTGGCACGAGCCAAAGTGATTACGGCCGGGCATTGGGCCCTCGACATCATATCGACCTGATCGTTATGCGGTTTCGTGACGTGCTCGATGATGGTGCGACGTCTTTACCGCGAGACTCAACGATAATTGGTAAAAAAAGAAAAATGCTCAGACTTTTATTTTTTTGCGGTCGCATTATGCTACGGACGCTGTAATCGAATTGATAGACATTGAGATGAAACAGAGAACTTTACCGCGTCAGGAGTAAAATATAATTATTTTTTAGTTGCTGTTTAATGTTGAGAGCAATAGATAGCCTTGAGAATTTTTAACATTATTAATTATAATAAGAAAGAAAGAAATACAATACTAATAAAAAATGTGTATATAATCTACCGCGATAAATATCCAAAATGTCGTGAAACAAAGGAATATTAATTTTCAAGTCTGTCGCGATTCTAACGAATGTACACACGGCTGAAAGATTGTATTCTTTTCATTCTGATAAAGTTCTCGACTTTTCCATCCGCCTCTTGAAGGCAAGGGGTAAGTACATGAAAGATAAAGCACCGCGGAGGTACCATGGGCTTGCAATGTTGCATTCAGCGCGTGCCCCGGCTAATAAATAATTAAAACTTTTGTTTCGAAGGTAGCGGTGATGTATGGCCTCTTCCCGGGTGTCCCAGCCGCTGAATAATCGCACTTTATGAATTAAGGTTATGCTTTATGTTAAAAGATTCGCTCGGCATCTGTTTCTAATTACCCGTTAATGGCTATAGCGCCGGCAGTAAAGCATCCGTTACCATAAGCTCTACCCACCTATTGTACGCGCTCGCCGACTAATACGCGACGGTAAGAGGCAGCCGCTTAAAGACATTCATGATGTGTCGCAAAAAATGTCACAGGAGATTTTACCATTATTATTATTATCATTATTATTTAGAATTTTTTATTTTTCATTTTATTACCAAATCTAAAGTATATTTCTTTTCATTCGTTTTTCTTTTCAAGAAAGTTTTTTCTTTTTATTATTTCACGATATCCGGAATTAAAAATATAGCGATTTACTAATCCCTCTCTCTTTATTATTTATAAAAAATTGTAAAGCGGATAATTAATTAACATTTAATTTTACTGGTAAAATCGGACAGGTAACATGTCCATGGAGATCTCAAGAGTTTACGCATTTATAAAAATCTTCGAGAAGATAAAATTGTTTGTATTGCCATATCAAAGATTGGGAATAATGCAGCTCCCTTGTTAACTCGCAACTAAGGAAGGGGATTTCGCGTAAGGCACACCGGCAACGGTTATCTCGCCTCGAACCCCATTCAACAGTAAATCAAGGATTTCTTTTAACGAGCATTAATTGTTTTTGCGATAGTGAGAATTGCTTGGCGGGACAGTTAAGGCAAACGGCGACTGCGCCCGATATTGCCTGTCGAGCAGCATGTAAATGGTTCCCGTCGTTTTCCTGTCGAGACGCACACTCGCCGCCTACTATCTTTTGCGACAGTCTAGAATGTTCCCCTCTATAGTAGCAAATTGAAAACGTTTTTCCTTAGAAATATCTATTTTTGTGATAAAAAAATCTATATAATTTATCAGCTTTTTCCGATATATTTATCACAAAATACATTTATATTATATATTTATTGAAATTTCTACATGCGCTTATTACAAATTTAAAATATTACAAACATCTGTTTAAACATGTTCCAATAATTTTAATTGATTTGCGTCTCATATAATTATAAAAAAAAAAAATGCGTCGTCTTCGCGATGCATAATCGCATCTGACACTTCCCGCTCAGCAAATTCAGTCTCGCGTTTCGACGAGGATAAACAATCGCAGACGAGAGCCCTTCCTCGTCGTCGCAGTTAGCTGCCTAGAATTACTTTAATGTCGGGCACAATGTATGCCACCCCGGCTAGGAACATTATCCCGATGAGGGAGAACGAGCGGCGCTGGCGGTGCTGGAGGAGGAAAAGAGGCTTCCAATAGAGGAAGAGGTACACGTTTCGGGAAGAGAGGGAAGAAGGAGGGTTTCGGTAATGGTATACAGCAGGGAACACAACTCTTTGGCCCATAGATCAATGGTTGGCAATTATTGTAAGTTCATTAGAGCAGCGCGTTTCCATCCTGGCTCCTGCCGCCTCCCTCCCCCCTTCCCGGCACCACGGGTTTCCCCAGCCTCGCGCTTCTACATCCGACGCGTTCTCCATCTTCCATTCTCACCCGCCTCCCGCCATGCTCGGGAAGAAGTCACCGCGATCCCACGTTCGTCCTCCGCCGCCGCCGGAGTCCGAAAACCCCTTCTCGCGAAGCTGAAATTGCGACATTCCGCGCGAAACGCCGAAACTATTTGACTCTGTAATTTGTGATTGTAGTTTATTGTGCGGATAGACTAACGGACCGGGCGGCGCGGTGCAACGCTGTTGCTCAGCTTAACTCCCCGGGCGACTCTTCCGTGCAATTCCAACCCTCCCCCCTCCCACCCCTCCCTCTTGCCGATGTCGGGGTTGGAATTCCTTCGGAAGTACGGCCACACGCGCGACGAGTTATAGATAGCGCGATCTTCGAAGGTTCACCCTTGAGCCGTGGCAGATTGATGACCGGGCGAAAAACTCGACGGTGCTCGCTACATTGACGACGCAACGGTTTGGATTAAAGTTGTGGCCGATTGCAAATCGTTGATGGAGTTTCTCTAGGATATGAACATTGCCAGTTCTCCTTGCTATGATTACGCCTTGATATGCATCCGCGCATTCTTGATTAAAATGGATGGATTTTTCTTTACGTTGATACATTTTTTTTCTGTAAATTGAAATTTTTAATTACGAAAAGACAGCAGCAATTTTTTAAATGCATTAGGTAGTATAACGCTTGTATATATTACGATACTCGTCTATTTGTGAAATTTTAATTTTTAAATAACAAGTTAGTTCGCGCATACGTTTAATGTATCGCGAGACGTATTCGAAATCCGAATGGGCTATTCGCGATAATGACGATGCTCCGAAAGATGCAATAGGGCAATTACTGTTCCCCCTGCCAGTCGCGCTGTGTGACGACACGATGAAAATTGTCATTACGAACTGGCGCGACAATTATCGCGGCGTTCACGATTGCAATTTGCAACCGTCTGGGAACGGTCTGGGATTACTCAACGAATCATCTTGTAACTTTTAACTACCAGCCAGCGCGATGGTACTTGCTGGCGTTCGCTGTCTGAATTCCGCGCACTTTGGAGGAATCCGGAGAAAAGGAAACGCACAGTTTGAAACTCTCACATACGTATTATATTGACTGCTTTCTATGACTAGCGTCGTAATTTTTTAGCTTTGCGTAAGATTCGTCGTTTATTACCGTAAGATATCAAAGCGGCTCGCGAACAAATCATTCCGTGTTTGTCGACGCATTAAAAATTTTCTGTCTGATTGCCACTTGCAAATCGTTTACGTACACATAACGGCGGAATCTGTTGTCATCACGTCGTTGCAATTTGCCGAGTATAATAACTTGCCTTATTTATGGGCGAGATCGCGCGGGGGCAGATATGAATATGTAACGCATTTTGCTGATTGAAATTTTTCCAAGATTATTTTTCGCGAACCCCTCTGCGTGTCTTTATTTTATACCAACCCCGCTGTTTTGCCATTCGTGCATCGTCTATGTCGTATCCTCCCGAAGACACCCTCCCGACGTAGAGGCGAGGCTTTCGCTTCTAAAGCGCATTGATCCAGTAATTTACCGTGTTACGGCACTCGCGACATCGTTATGAAGATTACAGCCGCGGAAAAAGTGTCGTTGGAATTACGAGCGTGCCGAGAAGTGGGCGTAATGCACGCGTTTGTAGAGTCTCGGGGTGCTCTTTTGTAATAGAAATTACCCGTATAACCTATACTTGAGAGAAGCGAAATAGCGATGCGCCAGCTGGATCACCGGGTTTCGTGATTTATACAGCGTAACTTATCTGTGAATTTCAAACTATTTATCGATGATACATATTTTTTTTATATTATAAGCAATTGAAGGAATTTTTGCACAAATGTATCAGATATACATAACATCTTGCTTCTCGGTTAATTATGAACATACTTTACTTTTATAGAATTTTAATTCAGAATCTAATTATCGGAATATCAAATGCATTAGAAAATGAGAAAAATTGATGAAAATTTAAGTACGAAAGAAAACTGCTAGATCTTCGCCGCTGATTCACGTCGTTACTCGTCACTCAGCATTTAAGTAGAAAGGAGGGACGCAGTATTAAAAAGGAGCTTTAGCGCCACCCGGTAGGAAAAACAAACCGCGCAGGTAACAAACCCGAGGACAGGGTAAGACGAGGGAGCGGCGCGCGGGGGCGAGCCCTGGCACACAGGATAACAATTCTTTTCCACGACGGCGGAGGACCGCGGCCGGGAAATTAGCATCGATAAATTTTCCGGCGCGTCGTTCCGCGTTGTCGACTACGACGACGACGACGACGGCGGCGGCGACAACGACGCCGGTATGGATATAGCACCGCGAAAATGACACGATGATGTATAGGCAACTGTTTTAAGAATTATTTATTATTTATTGCCAGGACCTGCCTCAACGTAGTTCTGAACGCATCCCTTCTGGCGCGAATGCGACAGCGATGACACAGAGTGATAATTCGATAAATTTTCATAATATTTATAGATTAGATATATTCTAGGTTTTAACACGACGAGTAAAAAGCATTGCCCTTTCTCCGTCGTTTCGTTGATAAAAATTTAGACAAAATAAAAAAAATTAAATTATTATATATTTAATTATTGCATACACGTGTTCGTGTGTGATCAGTTAGTTATATTGTTAGGAACTTTTCGTTTCGATAAATTCAGATAAGTCTGGCTAAAATGTATTTTCTAATTTATTTGCCAATTACGTAATTCCGTTTCTTCTGGATTCTATATATTCTTAGTAATAAGATTAACAATAAGAATTATTAGACACGAAAAATCTGCGCGTTTAAGGCTCAACCGTTAAGTTGCGGCGCGGCGTATCTATTTTCTCGCGAGCTATTTTCCGCATTGTGTAAGAGTATATTCCCGACACGAAGAGGTACGGATCTTTTCCAAAATGTCAGCGCGCCGCGCAAATCGTCTCAGGAGGAGGTGGGCGCAGTACGTCACGTTCTTGATCTCCAATTATGCGCGAGCAATTGTGCGATCGCGGGCAGGGAGAACGGGTGGATTTCCATTATCGCTCGGCCAAGAAATTAAAACGCAATCACGTTGGCTTGCAGAATTTTCAACCGCCGCGTGCTTCGCGCACCGAAACTCTGTCGAAAGGCGAAACATCTAAGACGGATGTGCCGAGTGCGAATGTTGCTAAATTCGGGGCCGGTTGCAATTAAGGGAGCGCGCGCCCGCGCGCTCCTTTCCGCGCTTAATGAACCCGCGGAGCGCGCGCGATGATAGGCGCACGTGATCGTTTAATTGTTGACGAGCGGGAATGCAAAGAAGGTATTTGCGCACCGCCGCTTTATTTGATAGTGTCAGTTACGTTGTGCAGTTATAATAGGAGTTCGCGATACGAGTTTTTATAATTGGATCGCAAAGTTAAATGAACGTAGTTATGTACAGCGAAAGTATACTTAAAATACGCATACATATGGAGGTGATTGATCTATACAACAATGATAATAATACAATATTAATTTACTTGTACGAGACGAAGACATACATACGACAATTGTACATTTTTACTTCTTTTTCGAAACGGTATCGCATCCGAGGAATGAAACGTATATCATCCCTAAAAGAAAACGGAACTAATTGGGGGAGGATATCTTCTTGAAAGTCGCGGACTTTGTAGCAAACAAGATACGTGTTGCGACGGCGAGACGAAGACGTATGAGCGAGAGAAAAAAAAACGACAAAATACAAGTAGAGGTAGAACGGGGATCTTCTAGCAGTATCTGGAATTCTGGAGCATAGTCGAGTGCGTACCGTGCTGGAGACCTCGCAAAAGATAGTTGGCTCACTTCAAAGATAAAAGGAAACTATTCTCTTTTTTTTTTCAACAGGAATGCAAACGAAAAATTAGAGCATGCTGTTGTATCTCCGAAATGCTATGCTCCGAGCATGTCTAGTCGAAGTCGCACTCATGTACTGCTCGCAGAGTTTAAAAGGATGAGTGCTATATTACTCCACAATTATGTAAAAATCGCTACTGTTTTCATAAACAGTATTAGCTGTCAAGAGAACACAATGGTCGTATATAGACATAGTCGAATCGCAAGGAATAAAATTTAAAAATATGTTATCACGAATCACACACACATAAATGTAAAATTTTCTTCATCTTCGATATATATTACTCTTACGTAATGTCCCGAAATACATAGCGCTCTATCGAAAGCTAAAATCCGATCTCGCTGCTTTGTATCAAACGCCGGGCTTTATGCAGGTATCCGTAACGGACGCAGCAATTTGAAACGATTTATCGCGAAGAGTAACTTTGCATTATGGATCGCTTAATGCGGATAGACTTAACAATACACAAAAGCGGGGGTTATATCGGGTGAACCTCGCCGAGGGTGGGAGTTAATAGGACCTCATTGTTACGGGGAGGAAATTCGATAATCGCTCGGCATACACGCGCACGCACACCAACCGGTGCACCTTTCCCTTCTCTCTACCATCTTTCTCTTTCTCCACAGTCTCTTCCTTCCTTCGCTCTTTCTCCTTATCAAGCATTTACTTTCTCTCTCCCGTTCCACCGTTCTCTCTCCGTCATTGCCTTAGAGAGAACTTTGACTAAACGCCTCCACGCTTCCTTAACCTCCCCATTAATCAATATTAAATCGTCCAAAACGTTCCTTTGTTTATTGACTGGCAGCTAATAGGTTTTCACCGCCTTGGCTTCGATGTATTCATCGGTGACGACGGTGGCAAAAACAGGGAACCACCGTATGCCCTCTTCCCTTCGTGTCCTACGCGACGATTAAGCTTTAGCTTTCCTCTTCAAAGATCCTTCATTGTGTAAACGGTGTAAAATGCTTTGCGAATCGGTCCGTCGTCACCGTTGCACTTGCGAGAACGCTCGCGGAGAAAATTACTTCGCGCACGGCA
Source organism: Formica exsecta (assembly GCF_003651465.1). Classification (NCBI taxonomy): domain Eukaryota; kingdom Metazoa; phylum Arthropoda; class Insecta; order Hymenoptera; family Formicidae; genus Formica; species Formica exsecta. The sequence continues at coordinate 1,377,672 of NW_021851167.1, forward strand.
CGCTTTGTCAGCGCCGATCGAAAGTCGGCGGACTCGTTAATGATAATAAATCTAATTGTTGCGCGAAGAATAAAGCCATATAAATCCATTAGTCGTGATTGTGAGTTTCAAACGAACGCGATGTGTAAAGCGTACGAATGACGTCTAGAATCGCGCGGAAACTTCGGGTCTCTGTGAATTATTAATCGACACAGAGATTGGGAGTGTTAGAGCTCCGTTAGTGCTCTTCAACCAGAATTTCGGTAAAATTATTCAGGACAAATGCATTCGGACGACTAGATATTTAAATACTTTGATAAATATTTAATCTCTTTTAATTTTGCAAGACTTGATAAAGTATGTAGGTAAGTAGAAAGGTGGATTAGATGGTATGTATATATAATTACGAAATACCGATACATTGACGTGCTTGTAATTGAATGTAGATTGATTTATTTTGAATCCAAATTTAGATTCAGTGGACGCGATTGATTAAAATCTCGATTCACAACCGCGGTTATGATGTCGGTCTTGCGACCGCTGGAATCACTCGTGCAACGTCACGAATTACGTTTCGCGCTCTCGATAAAAAACAAATAAGCATCGCGAATCTCGGTTTCCACAAGAGACTGCTCAGTGGCATGCAATCTTCTCAGTTGGTATTATTTCTTAGTCCAATTAGTTTAATTGCATACTTGCGCAGCTGTTGCAACGGTAGACTTTGTAACTGTTGCTAACGGACAAAGAGGTTCTATTGCAGAATGGTAGATAATGATGAAAATTAAAGGAAAGATATCGCAGTTAGGTGCAAATCGCGGGAATCACTCGTATTTTGTAATCTATACCCCTAGTTGTCCAAACTTGCTTTATAACAGTTCACTTAATTCTTTCAATTATTTTGATCTTTCCGATAAGATGTTAGATAATTTTTATCACATTTAAGTGCAATTAATCCAATTCTTATACGGTATACGAAAAATTAAACATTGCTTTATTTTGCATACGTCTTATAAACATGCATGCTGACAACAATATTTTAGAAATAAATGTCTAAAAAAAGAACTTTTGAAATAGTCGAGTGTCGAATAACATTACGTAATCATTTCGTGAGCATCGAAGTACTGCGACCCGTTGGCGGTTGTCGGCGACGGACGCGACTTCCGCGATATTGAAGAGCCTCATTAGTGCTGTTTGTTATTGTTTGTGCGGTACTCAGTGTGAAAAAGAGCGTGATACGAGAGAGTGCCCGAGGTGTCAGGGTGATCCCGCTGATTCTCACACTTCTCGCCTTCTCTCATCGCCGTTGCGAGTCGTACTAATCCACCCCCTCTGCCCCCAAGCTTAAGGTACTTGCCCCCATTTTTGGTTTTCTTTTAGGCATGCTCTTCACAATATGCGAAAGCTTGTTAAATACAAGTACACTTGAATTGATATACATACGAGGATACGTTGTACTCTGTGCTCATTGGACGTGACGTCGAAAAGGTCGTGATATTTCCGGCATATTCGATTGCATATCTTGTTATGCACTGCATTTGGATTGAAAGTGGAAAAAACGCGATAGACTTTTTATTCTCCCATATATTTGTTGTAAAAAATAAGGTATAATTTATTACAAATTTCATTGTATTTTATTAAAAATATTTAAACGTACTAGATTGGTAAAACATATTCAATCGTGATAATATCGTGATAAATCAGAGCTTTATTCTACGAGAGGGATCGCGGCGTTGAAGGTCCGAAAATTTTGCGACATTTGCATCGAAGGTGGTGAAGGCCGAAGCACGACTGGTTGTTTGCTTCGGTCTTAGCCGGAACAGACAATTACTGCACTCTTTTCTTTTTATTTTCTCTCTTCGTTTTCTTTCTCTCTTCCCGCCAACAACGTTCAGCACGCGGCGGCGCGTGCTCCCGCAGTTATCTTGAGATTTGCTGCTCATTAGCTGGCCGTAGATGCGAGGCTTTATACCGACTAAAGAAACCAAATGCTAGTGTGTAAACGAAGAATATTTGTTACCCTTCCCTCTTTTTGTCGAGAAAAATAATTCGCAGCGCCGTGTCCTCTTCCCTCTCTCTCTTTTAGCAATGTAAATTCCGTTTGAAGGAGAAAATGGGTGAATCACACAAGACCAGTGACTTAACTTAGCGAGATAATTATATAAAAATATATAGTTTTATCACATAGCGATGTTGTATGAAATTTTATTTATGTGAAACAAGAAATTATTCTAGTCCATTAAAAAAAATTAATGTGCAGTATATACGTAACATAGATAAAAGATGGCATATTTTATTTTCACGATAAGTTGAAAGACATTTCCTATGTTACAGTTTTATCTTCCTTACTTGCGCTGCTAATTTATGCAAGTCTTGCCGTTCCGCTAATTCTAAAGGAATAAGTAATCACAGTTCCGTCATTGTACACCTTTACATAAGTATATATCTGCGACTTTTTGAAAATCAGGTCACGTTTTAAAATTATTTCTACAAATGTTTGCTTATAAATTTTTAAATGACGATATTCCGCGCATAATACTATCTCACTTCAGCCTAAAAATATGCCATATAAATATTGAATATGAAGAAGAATAATTCAACGCAAATTTATCTTATCGAGAGACGTAGGTGACAAACGCGTTAGGTATATCACGCGATAGGGGAGAGATTCGTGAGACATCGAGATTGGATAAGGACGCGCCATGTTTGTTAACGACAGACAGGCACCTTCTCGAAACCAGCACAAACGCGTGCAGATCTAAGCTGATTCCTCCCTCTTAAAGTTTCCCGGTTTCATCCCCCGTGTTTCCCGTCTCCCGCTCCATCGAGCTTTCAGGATTCACGTGTCGGGTCTGCACGAACAAGAGAATAAATGAAAGAGACGGAGCGAGAGGATAGAAATGAGAATAGAGGGAAGGGGGGTGAGGTCGATGGATGTGAGACGGGTGTGAGGCGCGGAGGAATATGAAACAATCGCTTCATTGGAAAGTCAAGAATCTCTTGAGCCCGTCGGCGTTTGACTTGCCATTAGGAGCGTCAGTTTTAATTGTGCCTGCACTCTCGTCCTCATCGTTGATGTCGTCGTCGTCGGCATCGTCGTCGTCGTCGTCGTCGTCGTCGTCGTCGTCGTCGTCGTCGTCGTCGTCGTCGTCGTCGTCGTCGTCGTCGTCGTCGTCGTCGTCGTCGTCGTCGTCGTCGTCGTCGTCGTCGTCGTCGTCGTCGTCGTCGTCGTCGTCGTCGTCGTCGTCGTCGTCGTCGTCGTCGTCGTCGTCGTCGTCGTCGTCGTCGTCGTCGTCGTCGTCGTCGTCGTCGTCGTCGTCGTCGTCGTCGTCGTCGTCGTCGTCGTCGTCGTCGTCGTCGTCGTCGTCGTCGTCGTCGTCGTCGTCGTCGTCGTCGTCGTCGTCGTCGTCGTCGTCGTCGTCGTCGTCGTCGTCGTCGTCGTCGTCGTCGTCGTCGTCGTCGTCGTCGTCGTCGTCGTCGTCGTCGTCGTCGTCGTCGTCGTCGTCGTCGTCGTCGTCGTCGTCGTCGTCGTCGTCGTCGTCGTCGTCGTCGTCGTCGTCGTCGTCGTCGTCGTCGTCGTCGTCGTCGTCGTCGTCGTCGTCGTCGTCGTCGTCGTCGTCGTCGTCGTCGTCGTCGTCGTCGTCGTCGTCGTCTATCTCTTGCAGTCTGCAGCCGAGTCTCAGGTGAAGTGTATCGCCTACCCCGCGCGTATATGTCCCACCGTGTCTATCCACCTACCCTTGTGCCCTTTAGCGATGTCTCATTAGTTGCAGTACTGCAACGGATGAGTACATCCTACTGCCACCCAACTACACCCGGTATACCACCCCATCTGCTCTGCACCCGCCTTTTCCCCTCTCCTTCGTGGAGCCCATCTAGAAGACCCGTTTCCACCCCATCACTCGACAACTGCTTTTTTATCTATGGCCACTTATTTTGTTTTACACTGCCAAAGTGACAGCTGGATTAAATAAACAAATACACAAACGGAAATTAATTGAGATCAAAAGTGATCGGTGATGCTTTGAATGATATTTTAATGTTTATTCCAATAAGTATTTTCGATTACTCCGATTTCTTTAATATTCAAACTAATTATGATATACTCTGTCTTACTCTATCTTTTATTTTGCAATATATTTAGATAGCTTCTATATAATTTCGACAGTAAATAATTTTTTTAAAAACAATTTCAATATTTCTGCACAATGAAAATAAGATAAGAATTGTCACGAGAAGTTTATTCAGCCGCGCTATTTGATATTTGAAACAAACGAGGACGCCAAGCAACAGCTCCGATACGCGGAGACTGGAAGAAGAGTAAGGACAGGGGTGCGCCGCCGGAGTCCGAAAACCCCTTCTCGCGAAGCTGAAATTGCGACATTCCGCGCGAAACGCCGAAACTATTTGACTCTGTAATTTGTGATTGTAGTTTATTGTGCGGATAGACTAACGGACCGGGCGGCGCGGTGCAACGCTGTTGCTCAGCTTAACTCCCCGGGCGACTCTTCCGTGCAATTCCAACCCTCCCCCCTCCCACCCCTCCCTCTTGCCGATGTCGGGGTTGGAATTCCTTCGGAAGTACGGCCACACGCGCGACGAGTTATAGATAGCGCGATCTTCGAAGGTTCACCCTTGAGCCGTGGCAGATTGATGACCGGGCGAAAAACTCGACGGTGCTCGCTACATTGACGACGCAACGGTTTGGATTAAAGTTGTGGCCGATTGCAAATCGTTGATGGAGTTTCTCTAGGATATGGACATTGCCAGTTCTCCTTGCTATGATTACGCCTTGATATGCATCCGCGCATTCTTGATTAAAATGGATGGATTTTTCTTTACGTTGATACATTTTTTTTCTGTAAATTGAAATTTTTAATTACGAAAAGACAGCAGCAATTTTTTAAATGCATTAGGTAGTATAACGCTTGTATATATTACGATACTCGTCTATTTGTGAAATTTTAATTTTTAAATAACAAGTTAGTTCGCGCATACGTTTAATGTATCGCGAGACGTATTCGAAATCCGAATGGGCTATTCGCGATAATGACGATGCTCCGAAAGATGCAATAGGGCAATTACTGTTCCCCCTGCCAGTCGCGCTGTGTGACGACACGATGAAAATTGTCATTACGAACTGGCGCGACAATTATCGCGGCGTTCACGATTGCAATTTGCAACCGTCTGGGAACGGTCTGGGATTACTCAACGAATCATCTTGTAACTTTTAACTACCAGCCAGCGCGATGGTACTTGCTGGCGTTCGCTGTCTGAATTCCGCGCACTTTGGAGGAATCCGGAGAAAAGGAAACGCACAGTTTGAAACTCTCACATACGTATTATATTGACTGCTTTCTATGACTAGCGTCGTAATTTTTTAGCTTTGCGTAAGATTCGTCGTTTATTACCGTAAGATATCAAAGCGGCTCGCGAACAAATCATTCCGTGTTTGTCGACGCATTAAAAATTTTCTGTCTGATTGCCACTTGCAAATCGTTTACGTACACATAACGGCGGAATCTATTGTCATCACGTCGTTGCAATTTGCCGAGTATAATAACTTGCCTTATTTATGGGCGAGATCGCGCGGGGGCAGATATGAATATGTAACGCATTTTGCTGATTGAAATTTTTCCAAGATTATTTTTCGCGAACCCCTCTGCGTGTCTTTATTTTATACCAACCCCGCTGTTTTGCCATTCGTGCATCGTCTATGTCGTATCCTCCCGAAGACACCCTCCCGACGTAGAGGCGAGGCTTTCGCTTCTAAAGCGCATTGATCCAGTAATTTACCGTGTTACGGCACTCGCGACATCGTTATGAAGATTACAGCCGCGGAAAAAGTGTCGTTGGAATTACGAGCGTGCCGAGAAGTGGGCGTAATGCACGCGTTTGTAGAGTCTCGGGGTGCTCTTTTGTAATAGAAATTACCCGTATAACCTATACTTGAGAGAAGCGAAATAGCGATGCGCCAGCTGGATCACCGGGTTTCGTGATTTATACAGCGTAACTTATCTGTGAATTTCAAACTATTTATCGATGATACATATTTTTTTTATATTATAAGCAATTGAAGGAATTTTTGCACAAATGTATCAGATATACATAACATCTTGCTTCTCGGTTAATTATGAACATACTTTACTTTTATAGAATTTTAATTCAGAATCTAATTATCGGAATATCAAATGCATTAGAAAATGAGAAAAATTGATGAAAATTTAAGTACGAAAGAAAACTGCTAGATCTTCGCCGCTGATTCACGTCGTTACTCGTCACTCAGCATTTAAGTAGAAAGGAGGGACGCAGTATTAAAAAGGAGCTTTAGCGCCACCCGGTAGGAAAAACAAACCGCGCAGGTAACAAACCCGAGGACAGGGTAAGACGAGGGAGCGGCGCGCGGGGGCGAGCCCTGGCACACAGGATAACAATTCTTTTCCACGACGGCGGAGGACCGCGGCCGGGAAATTAGCATCGATAAATTTTCCGGCGCGTCGTTCCGCGTTGTCGACTACGACGACGACGACGACGGCGGCGGCGACAACGACGCCGGTATGGATATAGCACCGCGAAAATGACACGATGATGTATAGGCAACTGTTTTAAGAATTATTTATTATTTATTGCCAGGACCTGCCTCAACGTAGTTCTGAACGCATCCCTTCTGGCGCGAATGCGACAGCGATGACACAGAGTGATAATTCGATAAATTTTCATAATATTTATAGATTAGATATATTCTAGGTTTTAACACGACGAGTAAAAAGCATTGCCCTTTCTCCGTCGTTTCGTTGATAAAAATTTAGACAAAATAAAAAAAATTAAATTATTATATATTTAATTATTGCATACACGTGTTCGTGTGTGATCAGTTAGTTATATTGTTAGGAACTTTTCGTTTCGATAAATTCAGATAAGTCTGGCTAAAATGTATTTTCTAATTTATTTGCCAATTACGTAATTCCGTTTCTTCTGGATTCTATATATTCTTAGTAATAAGATTAACAATAAGAATTATTAGACACGAAAAATCTGCGCGTTTAAGGCTCAACCGTTAAGTTGCGGCGCGGCGTATCTATTTTCTCGCGAGCTATTTTCCGCATTGTGTAAGAGTATATTCCCGACACGAAGAGGTACGGATCTTTTCCAAAATGTCAGCGCGCCGCGCAAATCGTCTCAGGAGGAGGTGGGCGCAGTACGTCACGTTCTTGATCTCCAATTATGCGCGAGCAATTGTGCGATCGCGGGCAGGGAGAACGGGTGGATTTCCATTATCGCTCGGCCAAGAAATTAAAACGCAATCACGTTGGCTTGCAGAATTTTCAACCGCCGCGTGCTTCGCGCACCGAAACTCTGTCGAAAGGCGAAACATCTAAGACGGATGTGCCGAGTGCGAATGTTGCTAAATTCGGGGCCGGTTGCAATTAAGGGAGCGCGCGCCCGCGCGCTCCTTTCCGCGCTTAATGAACCCGCGGAGCGCGCGCGATGATAGGCGCACGTGATCGTTTAATTGTTGACGAGCGGGAATGCAAAGAAGGTATTTGCGCACCGCCGCTTTATTTGATAGTGTCAGTTACGTTGTGCAGTTATAATAGGAGTTCGCGATACGAGTTTTTATAATTGGATCGCAAAGTTAAATGAACGTAGTTATGTACAGCGAAAGTATACTTAAAATACGCATACATATGGAAGTGATTGATCTATACAACAATGATAATAATACAATATTAATTTACTTGTACGAGACGAAGACATACATACGACAATTGTACATTTTTACTTCTTTTTCGAAACGGTATCGCACATCCGAGGAATGAAACGTATATCATCCCTAAAAGAAAACGGAACTAATTGGGGGAGGATATCTTCTTGAAAGTCGCGGACTTTGTAGCAAACAAGATACGTGTTGCGACGGCGAGACGAAGACGTATGAGCGAGAGAAAAAAAAACGACAAAATACAAGTAGAGGTAGAACGGGGATCTTCTAGCAGTATCTGGAATTCTGGAGCATAGTCGAGTGCGTACCGTGCTGGAGACCTCGCAAAAGATAGTTGGCTCACTTCAAAGATAAAAGGAAACTATTCTCTTTTTTTTTTCAACAGGAATGCAAACGAAAAATTAGAGCATGCTGTTGTATCTCCGAAATGCTATGCTCCGAGCATGTCTAGTCGAAGTCGCACTCATGTACTGCTCGCAGAGTTTAAAAGGATGAGTGCTATATTACTCCACAATTATGTAAAAATCGCTACTGTTTTCATAAACAGTATTAGCTGTCAAGAGAACACAATGGTCGTATATAGACATAGTCGAATCGCAAGGAATAAAATTTAAAAATATGTTATCACGAATCACACACACATAAATGTAAAATTTTCTTCATCTTCGATATATATTACTCTTACGTAATGTCCCGAAATACATAGCGCTCTATCGAAAGCTAAAATCCGATCTCGCTGCTTTGTATCAAACGCCGGGCTTTATGCAGGTATCCGTAACGGACGCAGCAATTTGAAACGATTTATCGCGAAGAGTAACTTTGCATTATGGATCGCTTAATGCGGATAGACTTAACAATACACAAAAGCGGGGGTTATATCGGGTGAACCTCGCCGAGGGTGGGAGTTAATAGGACCTCATTGTTACGGGGAGGAAATTCGATAATCGCTCGGCATACACGCGCACGCACACCAACCGGTGCACCTTTCCCTTCTCTCTACCATCTTTCTCTTTCTCCACAGTCTCTTCCTTCCTTCGCTCTTTCTCCTTATCAAGCATTTACTTTCTCTCTCCCGTTCCACCGTTCTCTCTCCGTCATTGCCTTAGAGAGAACTTTGACTAAACGCCTCCACGCTTCCTTAACCTCCCCATTAATCAATATTAAATCGTCCAAAACGTTCCTTTGTTTATTGACTGGCAGCTAATAGGTTTTCACCGCCTTGGCTTCGATGTATTCATCGGTGACGACGGTGGCAAAAACAGGGAACCACCGTATGCCCTCTTCCCTTCGTGTCCTACGCGACGATTAAGCTTTAGCTTTCCTCTTCAAAGATCCTTCATTGTGTAAACGGTGTAAAATGCTTTGCGAATCGGTCCGTCGTCACCGTTGCACTTGCGAGAACGCTCGCGGAGAAAATTACTTCGCGCACGGCACGCTTTGTCAGCGCCGATCGAAAGTCGGCGGACTCGTTAATGATAATAAATCTAATTGTTGCGCGAAGAATAAAGCCATATAAATCCATTAGTCGTGATTGTGAGTTTCAAACGAACGCGATGTGTAAAGCGTACGAATGACGTCTAGAATCGCGCGGAAACTTCGGGTCTCTGTGAATTATTAATCGACACAGAGATTGGGAGTGTTAGAGCTCCGTTAGTGCTCTTCAACCAGAATTTCGGTAAAATTATTCAGGACAAATGCATTCGGACGACTAGATATTTAAATACTTTGATAAATATTTAATCTCTTTTAATTTTGCAAGACTTGATAAAGTATGTAGGTAAGTAGAAAGGTGGATTAGATGGTATGTATATATAATTACGAAATACCGATACATTGACGTGCTTGTAATTGAATGTAGATTGATTTATTTTGAATCCAAATTTAGATTCAGTGGACGCGATTGATTAAAATCTCGATTCACAACCGCGGTTATGATGTCGGTCTTGCGACCGCTGGAATCACTCGTGCAACGTCACGAATTACGTTTCGCGCTCTCGATAAAAAACAAATAAGCATCGCGAATCTCGGTTTCCACAAGAGACTGCTCAGTGGCATGCAATCTTCTCAGTTGGTATTATTTCTTAGTCCAATTAGTTTAATTGCATACTTGCGCAGCTGTTGCAACGGTAGACTTTGTAACTGTTGCTAACGGACAAAGAGGTTCTATTGCAGAATGGTAGATAATGATGAAAATTAAAGGAAAGATATCGCAGTTAGGTGCAAATCGCGGGAATCACTCGTATTTTGTAATCTATACCCCTAGTTGTCCAAACTTGCTTTATAACAGTTCACTTAATTCTTTCAATTATTTTGATCTTTCCGATAAGATGTTAGATAATTTTTATCACATTTAAGTGCAATTAATCCAATTCTTATACGGTATACGAAAAATTAAACATTGCTTTATTTTGCATACGTCTTATAAACATGCATGCTGACAACAATATTTTAGAAATAAATGTCTAAAAAAAGAACTTTTGAAATAGTCGAGTGTCGAATAACATTACGTAATCATTTCGTGAGCATCGAAGTACTGCGACCCGTTGGCGGTTGTCGGCGACGGACGCGACTTCCGCGATATTGAAGAGCCTCATTAGTGCTGTTTGTTATTGTTTGTGCGGTACTCAGTGTGAAAAAGAGCGTGATACGAGAGAGTGCCCGAGGTGTCAGGGTGATCCCGCTGATTCTCACACTTCTCGCCTTCTCTCATCGCCGTTGCGAGTCGTACTAATCCACCCCCTCTGCCCCCAAGCTTAAGGTACTTGCCCCCATTTTTGGTTTTCTTTTAGGCATGCTCTTCACAATATGCGAAAGCTTGTTAAATACAAGTACACTTGAATTGATATACATACGAGGATACGTTGTACTCTGTGCTCATTGGACGTGACGTCGAAAAGGTCGTGATATTTCCGGCATATTCGATTGCATATCTTGTTATGCACTGCATTTGGATTGAAAGTGGAAAAAACGCGATAGACTTTTTATTCTCCCATATATTTGTTGTAAAAAATAAGGTATAATTTATTACAAATTTCATTGTATTTTATTAAAAATATTTAAACGTACTAGATTGGTAAAACATATTCAATCGTGATAATATCGTGATAAATCAGAGCTTTATTCTACGAGAGGGATCGCGGCGTTGAAGGTCCGAAAATTTTGCGACATTTGCATCGAAGGTGGTGAAGGCCGAAGCACGACTGGTTGTTTGCTTCGGTCTTAGCCGGAACAGACAATTACTGCACTCTTTTCTTTTTATTTTCTCTCTTCGTTTTCTTTCTCTCTTCCCGCCAACAACGTTCAGCACGCGGCGGCGCGTGCTCCCGCAGTTATCTTGAGATTTGCTGCTCATTAGCTGGCCGTAGATGCGAGGCTTTATACCGACTAAAGAAACCAAATGCTAGTGTGTAAACGAAGAATATTTGTTACCCTTCCCTCTTTTTGTCGAGAAAAATAATTCGCAGCGCCGTGTCCTCTTCCCTCTCTCTCTTTTAGCAATGTAAATTCCGTTTGAAGGAGAAAATGGGTGAATCACACAAGACCAGTGACTTAACTTAGCGAGATAATTATATAAAAATATATAGTTTTATCACATAGCGATGTTGTATGAAATTTTATTTATGTGAAACAAGAAATTATTCTAGTCCATTAAAAAAAATTAATGTGCAGTATATACGTAACATAGATAAAAGATGGCATATTTTATTTTCACGATAAGTTGAAAGACATTTCCTATGTTACAGTTTTATCTTCCTTACTTGCGCTGCTAATTTATGCAAGTCTTGCCGTTCCGCTAATTCTAAAGGAATAAGTAATCACAGTTCCGTCATTGTACACCTTTACATAAGTATATATCTGCGACTTTTTGAAAATCAGGTCACGTTTTAAAATTATTTCTACAAATGTTTGCTTATAAATTTTTAAATGACGATATTCCGCGCATAATACTATCTCACTTCAGCCTAAAAATATGCCATATAAATATTGAATATGAAGAAGAATAATTCAACGCAAATTTATCTTATCGAGAGACGTAGGTGACAAACGCGTTAGGTATATCACGCGATAGGGGAGAGATTCGTGAGACATCGAGATTGGATAAGGACGCGCCATGTTTGTTAACGACAGACAGGCACCTTCTCGAAACCAGCACAAACGCGTGCAGATCTAAGCTGATTCCTCCCTCTTAAAGTTTCCCGGTTTCATCCCCCGTGTTTCCCGTCTCCCGCTCCATCGAGCTTTCAGGATTCACGTGTCGGGTCTGCACGAACAAGAGAATAAATGAAAGAGACGGAGCGAGAGGATAGAAATGAGAATAGAGGGAAGGGGGGTGAGGTCGATGGATGTGAGACGGGTGTGAGGCGCGGAGGAATATGAAACAATCGCTTCATTGGAAAGTCAAGAATCTCTTGAGCCCGTCGGCGTTTGACTTGCCATTAGGAGCGTCAGTTTTAATTGTGCCTGCACTCTCGTCCTCATCGTTGATGTCGTCGTCGTCGGCATCGTCGTCGTCGTCGTCGTCGTCGTCGTCGTCGTCGTCTATCTCTTGCAGTCTGCAGCCGAGTCTCAGGTGAAGTGTATCGCCTACCCCGCGCGTATATGTCCCACCGTGTCTATCCACCTACCCTTGTGCCCTTTAGCGATGTCTCATTAGTTGCAGTACTGCAACGGATGAGTACATCCTACTGCCACCCAACTACACCCGGTATACCACCCCATCTGCTCTGCACCCGCCTTTTCCCCTCTCCTTCGTGGAGCCCATCTAGAAGACCCGTTTCCACCCCATCACTCGACAACTGCTTTTTTATCTATGGCCACTTATTTTGTTTTACACTGCCAAAGTGACAGCTGGATTAAATAAACAAATACACAAACGGAAATTAATTGAGATCAAAAGTGATCGGTGATGCTTTGAATGATATTTTAATGTTTATTCCAATAAGTATTTTCGATTACTCCGATTTCTTTAATATTCAAACTAATTATGATATACTCTGTCTTACTCTATCTTTTATTTTGCAATATATTTAGATAGCTTCTATATAATTTCGACAGTAAATAATTTTTTTAAAAACAATTTCAATATTTCTGCACAATGAAAATAAGATAAGAATTGTCACGAGAAGTTTATTCAGCCGCGCTATTTGATATTTGAAACAAACGAGGACGCCAAGCAACAGCTCCGATACGCGGAGACTGGAAGAAGAGTAAGGACAGGGGTGTGGATACGTGAATGCTAGATAGTAGCTCCAGGCGGGGCTTGATTATTTTCCGCTAGCACGTTCATTCAGGTAGAGAGCGTGGCGCACGAGGGGTTCAATTGGAAACAGCAATCACTGCTCGCCTGTATTTTGTTCTCTTCTCGGGTGCAGCGAACTCCAATAATAAGCTTTCTCCTATATTGCCTCTTCAGCCAGCTACCACCCCCGTCTTTTGCCCTCTCCGCTTGGAGTCTTCGCAACCGGCACCATCCTTTTCCTCCCCTCTCTTCGTTTCCCTCCGCGCATCGTCTGGCCTTCGTGCGCTACGTCCTTCCTTCGAGTTTCGAGCGTTTCGTCTCTCGTACGTTCCTCGAACGACCTCGGTTTCCGAGTTCGAGTCGTTTGCCGAGATACACCACGACCTTACCTCTCCGACCTACCTTCGTCGTTGCGCGATGTTCTGTCGCTCTCGATGCAATAGAATATCTTCGTTCATCGGCTGACACGACATGGAAAAGAAGTGTCATAAGAAACTGTTTGTCAAGCACGCGAAAAATTTAAGTTAAAAAATCGAGAATTGTCTTGCGTAGTATAGAAGAATATAAATGTATTTATAGAAGCGATAAAATCTTGAATCTATCTTAAAATTTTATAAAATAAATCAAAGGCGCAATAAATTAATAATTTCCTTGTTGGAAATTGTTGAGAAATCCGGAAAGGAATCACACGCGAGAGGGAATCAGAGATGAGAACATGGCGTTGGAAAGAAAGGAACATTCAATTTATGTGCACGAATATCGCTCGTACTATTTATTCTTGCAGAAGGTTAACAAAACAACCACGCTCCTCATCGTTCACGTCTCCTAAAAATATTATCGTTATTTCAGAGAATAGTGGTCAGACGATGGCAGAGGTGCCCGGAACGAAATGACGGGGGAAGGGGAAAATGACAGAAGTGGGAAGGAGAGAAACGAAAATGCGCGGCACGTGAGTGCGCGCTGTGACGTGTGTATGTGTGTGTGCGCGTACGTGTGGTGTGTGTTATATCAAAAGACCAATTACAATAAATTCCGGGGACGCCGTTTACCGCGGCGGAACACGAAACGGCATTAATCCGCGAGGATTGTCAGCGGATATGGCGATAATGAAACGGATCGGTCTTTTATCGGTCCCCGAGGTACGACTGTCTAAAGTTCAATCGCCGGTGACAGCCGGTGAAAATATCACTTCGTACCACAATCGTTATTCGAGGCAGTCATTTCGATACGAATTGTCGACTACGGTCTCGTGCGTTATCGCTTCCTGACATTTCCAAGTCGGAGGGGTTCAAAGATCCAGTGTGCTTTCCGTTACGTTTCATTCGATCGATCAAAAAATGTTGGAATATATGTTTTCGAGATATCTATCAAATTGCGATTTCTTTTCTTCTTATTTTACGGAACAAACAATTTAATACGAATAATTATATAAGAATAAGAAATTAACATTATAATTTATTAATGGAAAGATATTCGTAATATAGTCGCGGGATATGAAAATCGACGACGGAAACGATTGCACCGCGCTAAGAAATACTTATTTAATTTACTTGATACAAAGACTGAGAGGGGGTGAGGACGCGTAGAAAATTTAGGTCGCGCGCCGGGTCCACCTTTAACCGTAAACGGAGTGATGCACGAATTCCACGGATTAGATCATAGCAGTCGGTCGTCGCTCGAAATTAAGTTTACCCTGGCAGCGCAATTACACGAGCGCTAACGCCAACCCTTTCCCTCGGTAAAACAGGCACATAAATATATCGATTCAATTCCGTTTCGGTGGCGGGCATTCACCATCTCCCTCTCCCCCTCCCCCACCTCCCTCGCCCTCTTCACTCTGGCGATCTCTCTCCTCTAAAGCGCGCGACCTTCTATAAAAATTTATCGACTGGCAAATTGTTTCGCGCTCGGCGGTCCGGTGCGTGGCCGCGATTCCACGTGTGCGGACAACGGAATGACCGGCGCGTGTATTTGTGCTCGGTCCTGCGAGAGCGATACGATCCACGGGGCTACGAATGTTGTCGGCCGTCGAACAAGGGTGAGCACGCGACAAGTACCGGAGGGATAGGCGAGGGAGGGACGGTGGATGAGAGAAAGAGACTGACCGGTGTGACCGTCGCTTCGTTCTAAGCTCGCAGACGTTAATTAACAAAAAGTCATTAAACTTTCCACGACGTGCGGAACGGAAGA
>NW_021851167.1:1392853-1400572 GCF_003651465.1 Formica exsecta
CGGGTCTCCCTATACTGTTTTCTAGGATCGATGTACTCCGTTTATCGTCCCGGCTTCCTAGTGTGTATTTTTTCCCGAGTGGACTTGTGATATCTAGCCTTTGTTAGTTTTAACATCAGTACTGTGAAAGAGGGACAGATACAAGCAAACGAAGCAATGGAGAGGATAGGGAGATAATTATATATAAATATACTGTAATTGAACGATAGGCAAAGAGAAATTTATCAGTGATAAAGGCTTCAAATTTCGAGTGTATTCGAGAAAGGGTTCGCGACCTCGCAAACGTGTGTATATAAGCAAATGTGTGTTCGCGCGCGGTCTCACATGTGTGTACGCATTTGACTCGTCCAGGAGTGTTAAAGCGATGTGTGTCGTGTCCAGATGGCAGGGATATAGAGGATACTCTTAAAATGTTATGACGTGGAACTCGTGATTTCATGGAACATTTAATCACTATATTGGTAAACAGCCGAAACAAATAGAGATTCTCGAGCATTAGGCAGCATTTGAAAGTCGAAATTTCTCTTTACCAATTGCCTGATTTTATCAAATAAAATATCAAAAAATATATCCTTTATCGATAATTTAACGGTCAAAACTGTTTCTACATTACGGCATTATTTAAAATAGAAATAAATGTCAAAAATTATACCCGGCACATTATTTTGCGCGGAGAACGACCTTTTTTAAAGAAGGATAAACCGAGTTCACTGAACTAAGCACAATTAAGTCCCATTAAAATGGCTTTCATGAGAAGCCATTCGAGCCAAATAGCTATAGCGTGGAACACACATTCTTTTCTCTTTCTCTTATTCTTTCGTTCTCGTTGACGCTGACAGCGACGCTGATGAGCAGAAAGGAGAGCCGTGAAGAGAGGCATACAGGAAGGATCGTTTGGATCGCGATGTAGCGCGAATGCTGGGGTATGTACCAATTATACAGACAACTATTGTGCGGCTCTCATTAAACGACGCCAACAAATTCGATTACTTCTGGTTCCAAATTTTGCTGCTCGGTAAATGGCGGCATCACCGCCACCACCATCGACAACCCGCCGCTGCCGCCCTTTCACGAGAAGGGTGGAAATACGCCCGAGAACCATTTTCCTCGTTTCAAACCTACTGCACACCCTCCCGGGCCGCGGAGAATTTATTTTACGACTAAACAGAAAATTAGTGAGCGTTTGGGTTTGCGGTGTTTAGGTCTTTTAACGCCGCGCCTCGTGGCTTGGCGTTGTGGGAAATGGAAAAGTATACGTGGTATGGAGCTGTTTTTATGCGTGTGTGTCTGTATATATGTATGTGTCGGAAGTAATTGACTCTTGTTGAGAGCAACGTTCACTATACATCCGATGCAGTCGTACATCAAGCTAATATTGCTAAGAATTTTTATTCACTTTATATTACTTTTGCTAAAATAATATTTTGCAGGCGTTAATATCAGCAGAAAATATGTAATCTACAATAATTTTTGAATTTGAGTGATGGCCTCTGGTTTCTTTTTAAAAAATTTTAAATCTTTTAAGGTATTTTTTTTATGAACAAGGTCGATAATCGGCTATAAAAGACTAAATGACTTTTTAATTTTAGTCGTTGATCCTCAATTTTTATCGTGAAACACGACTTGAAAGAAATATCTTAATTTACAGTCACGTTATAAGCACTCGATTTGTACGGCTGATTTCACCACTGAGTAAGGGATCGGTGCGAGCAATTTATCTTGATTACCGACAGGTCATTAACACCTGGCTAAGTGATTCACTCGTTAGAATGGACAAACATTTGCGATATCGCGGGGACAAGAATAAGATCGGTCGACTTTAATTGCACGGTGAATTAATCAAGCCTGTACTATCGTTCTAAAAGGTAAAAGGAAAAATATTTAATTGCCATCTTTGTGTGGGGGAGTCGCCGGTGGATTCGGACTTATATAAGTGTGCATGTGTATGGACACAGAAGTGATTTATTATTTAATTTTCTAGACGAGTAGTTTTTATCTCGGTTTACCGCCAAGCTGCCGTGACTGAAAAGCTGCTCTTCCGCTTTACTGCTTACTAACCTCTGGCTAGTAATGGTTATGTTTGTCATTATCACTATTGCGTACGAATCGTTTGGACTCTAGCTGGACCAGCCAACCTCACCCAATGAACTGCAGTACTTCGAACTCGTTAGGTTGAAGTAGTTCTCCAATGTTGTTTCATTTTTGTCGAAAACGTTTTAATAAAAATATACGAATTTACTAATTTGTCTATACGTGTGTAGCCTGTTCATATATATTTAATTTATTATTCTTCTTCCCTCTCAAATAGTTTCGGAGAATCATCGTTTACCCCTTCGAGGAAACTATAAATAGTGAGGAAGTAGGAACATGTCGATGCAAAACAAGATGTTATAGGGAAGCCTTTACTTTACAACGGAACACATCACAGCTGTATTTACACAGACGGTTTCCGGCAAAATGAATGTGTCGTTTAATTTCTTTCCCTTATTCTATATTTTCCAGAATAAAATAAAATATCTGCTCTCGAATCTGAAAGCGTACATTTAACGTCCATAAATAAAAAGATTTCTTGTTTCCGAAAGTCTCAACATAAATGTTAATATATTATCATAATAAGTTAGAAATAACAGTATTTATTTTATTACCTTAGCAATATATAAAGATGTGATTAGCCATAATTATAAAGAAAATTTTATTAATATGTAAATCGTTGTGTATCAGTCTAAACATTCGGCTTTTCGCGCACGTATGTCGGTGAAGTTGTTACTTAATATCACTATAAATTAAAATGTATTATGCAAGTTAGTCGGTCTCGTCGGCAGCTTCTCCGGGACTTCCAGAGACTCGGTTGTGGCCACGCGCGTTTCGCGTGCGGGGGAAGGGAAAGTGGGTTTTGCGGGGTGCCGCTGCAGGGGAGGACGCCGGGGAACGGAACGGGGATTGCTCAGAAGAGTACCGGCGGTAAAACTAAAGGGACGACGAAGAGAGCACCGTAGTAGCGCGAGGCAAACATCGGAGAGCTTCTTCTTCGAGAGAGGCACCCACCTTAGCCGGCTAACGGCGGAGTTTCCTCATAAACTCTTAGGAAACTTCGCAGACAAATACAGAAATATTTTGTAATGGAAACACGTCGCTCAGAGATTAAATATTGCAATAAGGACGACGAGCGCCACCGAAAGCGCTTCAAGAATCTTGATATGAATTAAGAGCGAGTTGAATGAACATCGATTATCTACCGAGCGAAATAAATTGCGACAGAAGAGAAGAGTACGCTAAATCACCTACGTACACGTGCACGCGTGAAACCGCGTTGAATTTTCGGTAAAAATTCTATTAAATGTTACGGCATTTATCCAAATCGCGAGGGCTGATTAAATAGTTTCTCTTCTTCCCAAAGAGAAGTGTCGGAAAAATGGAAATAAATGCCTCGAAAGCTTTCCACTGGATACAAACAGATATATCAACTGTTAAATGATACATTTATTTCAAGCTGTATAGAGATAGGTATACATGAATTCCCTTTAAAATGACGATCTATATGAATGATAATATATTTTTATCAATTTTGAATTGCCGAATCAGAGATATCTCGTAATAAAAAACTGTTGTGCGATTATTAATTTCAAACTACCTAGCGATAAAAAATAATTATATTTTATATAAAATATATTTATAAATTTTGCAAAAAATTTAGTGTTACCGCGCGCGATAAAAAGATGAAACAATACGCTGCTTGCCTATTATTCAAGTCGTTTATGGACGCTCGGTTGCCGGCAGATTTTTCCTTCGTTTAATTATCTTTCGCCGAACGATTACAATCCTCGATATGGTCATAGCCATAGTCGAACTACAGCAATCAACGGGATCGTAACCCTTCCTTCATGCCGACCTCTTCGGGGAAGAACCTCGAGGACTTAGCAAGTAGTTAGTCCTCCGACTTTACCCTTGCCCACCCCATTGTCACGACGTCGAAGAAACAAACTATGCGAGCTGCTGCGGAACTCATTGGTAAACTCCGTGGCTGATCGCATTAACCCGCATCAATTAAACAAAAAGTTTTTAAATATTAAGACGGAATCGTGTATACTATCGGCGATATTTCACAAAGAATTGTCATATGGTGATAAAAAGCACGTATCGTTAATATTATAATTTGTTTATGCCACCTGGATAGAAATAGCTGAAAATATTTCATGTCAATTAATAGCTAATATTAATAACGATTAATATATTAAATGGAGAGGCTCTTAATTTCTGCACACTAAAATTTAGCATCGCCTTGACGAGACGTATGTGCAAAGTACAGAAATATCAAATTTTCTTCCACGTCTTCTTGGTGCGTTCTAATTTTACTCAGTTTCATAATCATAATGTCGTTGGTTTTCATTGTCTACGCGAATTGGCATGCGTGCAAAGTTCCATCTCGCTGTATCCGATCGATTCATATCGCGCGTCGTAATAGCACGGAAAACACTTCCGGAAACCGTCACTGACCATCCACCAAGCCGAGCACTTAAACTCCAAGCGCGACCAGCGTGGAGAACCTGACGGATAACGACCGCTCAGAGATTAATCGGCGGTCACGGATTCTAAATTCTGCGACGTGGCTGATTTTAAAAAATTTTAAATCTTTTAAGGTATTTTTTTTATGAACAAGGTCGATAATCGGCTATAAAAGACTAAATGACTTTTTAATTTTAGTCGTTGATCCTCAATTTTTATCGTGAAACACGACTTGAAAGAAATATCTTAATTTACAGTCACGTTATAAGCACTCGATTTGTACGGCTGATTTCACCACTGAGTAAGGGATCGGTGCGAGCAATTTATCTTGATTACCGACAGGTCATTAACACCTGGCTAAGTGATTCACTCGTTAGAATGGACAAACATTTGCGATATCGCGGGGACAAGAATAAGATCGGTCGACTTTAATTGCACGGTGAATTAATCAAGCCTGTACTATCGTTCTAAAAGGTAAAAGGAAAAATATTTAATTGCCATCTTTGTGTGGGGGAGTCGCCGGTGGATTCGGACTTATATAAGTGTGCATGTGTATGGACACAGAAGTGATTTATTATTTAATTTTCTAGACGAGTAGTTTTTATCTCGGTTTACCGCCAAGCTGCCGTGACTGAAAAGCTGCTCTTCCGCTTTACTGCTTACTAACCTCTGGCTAGTAATGGTTATGTTTGTCATTATCACTATTGCGTACGAATCGTTTGGACTCTAGCTGGACCAGCCAACCTCACCCAATGAACTGCAGTACTTCGAACTCGTTAGGTTGAAGTAGTTCTCCAATGTTGTTTCATTTTTGTCGAAAACGTTTTAATAAAAATATACGAATTTACTAATTTGTCTATACGTGTGTAGCCTGTTCATATATATTTAATTTATTATTCTTCTTCCCTCTCAAATAGTTTCGGAGAATCATCGTTTACCCCTTCGAGGAAACTATAAATAGTGAGGAAGTAGGAACATGTCGATGCAAAACAAGATGTTATAGGGAAGCCTTTACTTTACAACGGAACACATCACAGCTGTATTTACACAGACGGTTTCCGGCAAAATGAATGTGTCGTTTAATTTCTTTCCCTTATTCTATATTTTCCAGAATAAAATAAAATATCTGCTCTCGAATCTGAAAGCGTACATTTAACGTCCATAAATAAAAAGATTTCTTGTTTCCGAAAGTCTCAACATAAATGTTAATATATTATCATAATAAGTTAGAAATAACAGTATTTATTTTATTACCTTAGCAATATATAAAGATGTGATTAGCCATAATTATAAAGAAAATTTTATTAATATGTAAATCGTTGTGTATCAGTCTAAACATTCGGCTTTTCGCGCACGTATGTCGGTGAAGTTGTTACTTAATATCACTATAAATTAAAATGTATTATGCAAGTTAGTCGGTCTCGTCGGCAGCTTCTCCGGGACTTCCAGAGACTCGGTTGTGGCCACGCGCGTTTCGCGTGCGGGGGAAGGGAAAGTGGGTTTTGCGGGGTGCCGCTGCAGGGGAGGACGCCGGGGAACGGAACGGGGATTGCTCAGAAGAGTACCGGCGGTAAAACTAAAGGGACGACGAAGAGAGCACCGTAGTAGCGCGAGGCAAACATCGGAGAGCTTCTTCTTCGAGAGAGGCACCCACCTTAGCCGGCTAACGGCGGAGTTTCCTCATAAACTCTTAGGAAACTTCGCAGACAAATACAGAAATATTTTGTAATGGAAACACGTCGCTCAGAGATTAAATATTGCAATAAGGACGACGAGCGCCACCGAAAGCGCTTCAAGAATCTTGATATGAATTAAGAGCGAGTTGAATGAACATCGATTATCTACCGAGCGAAATAAATTGCGACAGAAGAGAAGAGTACGCTAAATCACCTACGTACACGTGCACGCGTGAAACCGCGTTGAATTTTCGGTAAAAATTCTATTAAATGTTACGGCATTTATCCAAATCGCGAGGGCTGATTAAATAGTTTCTCTTCTTCCCAAAGAGAAGTGTCGGAAAAATGGAAATAAATGCCTCGAAAGCTTTCCACTGGATACAAACAGATATATCAACTGTTAAATGATACATTTATTTCAAGCTGTATAGAGATAGGTATACATGAATTCCCTTTAAAATGACGATCTATATGAATGATAATATATTTTTATCAATTTTGAATTGCCGAATCAGAGATATCTCGTAATAAAAAACTGTTGTGCGATTATTAATTTCAAACTACCTAGCGATAAAAAATAATTATATTTTATATAAAATATATTTATAAATTTTGCAAAAAATTTAGTGTTACCGCGCGCGATAAAAAGATGAAACAATACGCTGCTTGCCTATTATTCAAGTCGTTTATGGACGCTCGGTTGCCGGCAGATTTTTCCTTCGTTTAATTATCTTTCGCCGAACGATTACAATCCTCGATATGGTCATAGCCATAGTCGAACTACAGCAATCAACGGGATCGTAACCCTTCCTTCATGCCGACCTCTTCGGGGAAGAACCTCGAGGACTTAGCAAGTAGTTAGTCCTCCGACTTTACCCTTGCCCACCCCATTGTCACGACGTCGAAGAAACAAACTATGCGAGCTGCTGCGGAACTCATTGGTAAACTCCGTGGCTGATCGCATTAACCCGCATCAATTAAACAAAAAGTTTTTAAATATTAAGACGGAATCGTGTATACTATCGGCGATATTTCACAAAGAATTGTCATATGGTGATAAAAAGCACGTATCGTTAATATTATAATTTGTTTATGCCACCTGGATAGAAATAGCTGAAAATATTTCATGTCAATTAATAGCTAATATTAATAACGATTAATATATTAAATGGAGAGGCTCTTAATTTCTGCACACTAAAATTTAGCATCGCCTTGACGAGACGTATGTGCAAAGTACAGAAATATCAAATTTTCTTCCACGTCTTCTTGGTGCGTTCTAATTTTACTCAGTTTCATAATCATAATGTCGTTGGTTTTCATTGTCTACGCGAATTGGCATGCGTGCAAAGTTCCATCTCGCTGTATCCGATCGATTCATATCGCGCGTCGTAATAGCACGGAAAACACTTCCGGAAACCGTCACTGACCATCCACCAAGCCGAGCACTTAAACTCCAAGCGCGACCAGCGTGGAGAACCTGACGGATAACGACCGCTCAGAGATTAATCGGCGGTCACGGATTCTAAATTCTGCGACGTGG
>NW_021851167.1:1401557-1427849 GCF_003651465.1 Formica exsecta
ACCGCGACGATCGCTGCAGTTTGTGACGGCGAGAGGTTTATTCAATGCGACTCTCCGTTCGTTTATAAATATATCAGATTCGTATGTAACTCTAATTTAATACTAAACTTGTTTACACAAGTAAACTCTGATAAAAATTGATGAATATAATTTGGTTATAAAAAGGATTGATTCCTTGCTATATTATTCTGATATCAATTATTCTACAAAATTTAAATCGAGTAAACGAGTTAAGCTTTCTTATAAAATATGTTACCATTGTTTCTTTTTGTTTTAAATATTGTTTATTTAACAAATTTTTAAAATTTGTTTTAAATGCACATGTATTGCACTTAATATCTCTAATATTACATAATTTTTGTAATCTGTAATTATTTAATATAATAATGTGTCGCGCTTTATTTTACATCTCTGTTACAGATTTATTATACATATGTATCGCGTAGGAGAACATTTTTGGCATTTGTAACTCGGGCGAACCGCGAGTTTGCGACGCTTAAAGTCGGGTGATTCGAACAGCGTGGAGAACTCGACGGATAACGAGCGGCCGAAGATTGATCGTATTGCGGCTGAGAATTCGAAATTCCACCAGGTCCGCGCTTTATTCGTCGACAATCCGGCTATATTAACTGACATTTCGGACGCAGCACACACCGAGGCGAGAAAGTGACGGCGCGCAATAGAGTCTGCCGAGTTTCCCTCGCGTTGTCCCGATCGTATGAGAGTGTCATATGCATGCATGTACCGACGAATATACAGGCTGTAACGTTTAACTCGCTCACATTTCACGGTTATTATTATATCTGCTCCGCTCGATTTTATATGAAATGACTATGCACAGAATAGTTTAATTCCCGTTGGTCTCTTTTTCCAAGGAGTTGTCAATTATCTGAAATTCTTACTTTTTTACTGTATATATCCAATATCTTTCTTAAAGTTCTCCAAAATTGTCGGCAAAAAATTTCATTAATATATAATTTCATTGTGATTCCATTACATTGCATAAAGAGGAAACAATTTCACCAAAAGTATCGAAATTAAATGTCAGCCAGCTATTTATAGGACAATAGATAAAATTTTTGGGTTGATACGAATTAACAATATTACGCATGAATCATACACATACACATATGCTCGATGATTCACTGACAGGGCGCATTTTCCGCGCGTATATACAAACGAATCTCATGGACTATCGGTTATATATCGTCCGGTACAGTGCGCCACGGCGATTTCGGTAAAATGTGTGACGGTCGAAGCGACGGCCAAAGCCTCCTTTGACTTCTCTCTCTCTCTCTCTCTCTCTCTCTCTCGTGTGACCATAAACCCTTGATTTATGCCGCTTCGAGTCGAGTACGCGCGCAGCCGGCGTGCTACCGTTCGCTACCAAACCATGCGTGAGATCGACCTGTCGCGAAAATCGGATTAGCGACCACCGTCACATGTGCGCGTTGGGCTTTCTACCTTGCGCGATATCCCTCGATGATGCAAGTAGGCAAACACCGAGGCGAATACCAAAGAAATCATCGAGAAATTTCGGATCGCCTCTCGATTCTTTGACGCGGCGCGTCGTTGCTCGTCTTTATAGCTATGCGCGCGAATCGCTCGGTGTGTCTCCATCACAAAGATTCCAATAACAATCATTTTAATAAATTTATGATAACATTCTCCAGAGTCTCTTTTCTACTTTTATATTTCTATTTAATAAGGCCAGGTAAATAGCTTGTGCATAACGTCGATTTTTGTTCGTATTTCATTGATTTGATTTTTTCATATACTTGGGAAAAATAATAGAACTTTTTCGATGATAACAAGTTTAATATTGCCTTCGTAGAATTCTTATTAGCGATATGTAATACATTTTCTTATCATTTTTTGGATATTAGACAAATGTAAAAAAAATGCATGATTCTATACCTTATTTTATAATTTATGTTGAGTTAGTATAATCGTTGGACGCTTTCTCATTAGGAAAAACTTCACAATCCACTCAAATTAAAAATTGATTAATTAAAAGTAATTAACTTAATGAATTACTCGTCACATCCGTTGCGCGTTACTACTATTAACGTTTTGTCTAACATGGAATGCGTCGCACGCAGTTCTGATATTAATATTTGCCAAGTACAATGAACAAACGTAAGAATTGTAATCACTAGAGTTGCCTAACGTAATTATATATAATGGCTGTTTTATTCATATTTATGATTGGTATATCATGTATTATACAAAAGCAGGAGAAGAGAAAGAATAGCCAGATATATCCTTTTCGATATTTGTTGGATATTCGTTTAAAATTGCATTGAAACAAGAAAGAAACGCTAACATCTTATTTTTAGCATTGCCAATATTGGCAGTTAACACGCAAGTAATATGGTAGTATAATGATAATTTGGCTCAGAGTAAAGAACCACTCATCGTAACTCATCGTTAATGAATGACTTGGCTTTTATGGTTGTTACATGCAAATGATTTCATTCCGCTTACGAAAGAGCGATAATTTCAATAACGTTAATGCATCGTCTCCCACGAACGAATATCGTCGCATGTGTGCGAAGTTATTTATCCCTTGCTCTATCGGGTGAGCCACCTTATTTTTCTCACCGGGCAATTACCGCGCGGTAATCAATTAAACTCCTGATTTCACGGCAAACTGAGGCAATTATCAGCCGCACCTTAATTCATCTATTGGCTATGTAATATGCGACGACCGCGACCGGTGCGGTTTCAATTATCAGTAAATTATGTCCATTATGATGATACGGGATTATTTATTGCATCTCTCTTATATACAAGCTGATATTGTATATATATGGTAGCTTTCACAACTTTCAAATATTCACATTCGTGTTTGGAGATCAAATTATATTATTTCGATAAGGATACATGAATCAATAAATAATGCAATTTTTAGATTTTTTTGTGTTTCCACATTCATTTTTTTTTATGTAAATAATATGAATATGATATGATATAAAAAAGTATGAGAGAGAGAGCATAATTATTTCTTGAGATATTTAAAATATTTGGAAATCGAAAGCGCAAGATTTAGAAAGTCATCATCGCATAAAGTTTTAATACGCGACATTATTCTCAAGTAATTAAACGAATACTTCAACTAAAGCGAATTAAGTGCCTTGTATATTCAGGAGAACTGGTTCGAGCCTACGTGCAACGGATGGTTCAATGGACTTTGTATATTTCTCGAAAGGAAAGAAAGAAGAGAAAGGAAGATAGATGAGGAGAGACAGAGATGTTTCTCGATCGTTCGTTGAACGATAAACCGATCGTGCCTGGGAGGCAAAACTTTAGAGATACATTCGCCGCTTGTTTAACGCCCTCATAAAAATTCTTTCCGTTCAGTCACTATGCCTAAGACTGGAAGCGAATGAATTTCGAGAGTTCTGAGCCCCGGTGCGACCAAATAAATATACTCGCGACCCTTAACGAGGTCCTAAAGCCACGAATTAAACTATAAATAGACTAATGCAAACGAATCGAACATATGAATTCTATGAACTCGCGATGTCACGATCATTGGTTTTATAGCAAATTCTACACGAGATTGAGACGTTTAACAATGAATTACAAGCATAAATACTAACTATTACATAACTGCAATGTGAACTGCAATTTTGAATATGATTTACATGTACATGTACATTAGTTTCGATACATATATATATATATTAGCACGCATTATATACACATATATTAAATACGCATATTGACGAGCATCATCATCCAGCAAAGGTCAAAAACACAAGCGTCAGTTTTCGTGGGTACGGAAATAGAAGGGAGCCCCGCCGCTGCAGCGGCACATTGACTCGGCCCTCTTCTGCGCGCGCGATCTCCATTTATTTTTACAATCGGCAACGGATTGAATCGTACGGTTGGTTCGCAGGAAGATCGGGGGGAAGGAAATGAGAAAAGAGGCCGAGAAAGAAGAGGATGGAGAATCGAGAAACACTAAAGACAGAGACAGGCATAAATATATACGCGAGTGCAGAGTGACGGAAAGAGATCACGAGGAATGGATGAGATGAGAGGAAAGAGAAAGAGAGAGAGAGAGACGAAGTCTCGGCGGCAACGGCATGTGTGATACACGCGTTTTACTATTACACGATGCGGCCGCTCATACGAGCCGGTTATACGAGAGCTTTTTTGTCAGTCTGTGAGAGAGATCTCTTTCTGCGACCCTCGCCGACGAGACGAACCGACTCGGCCGGGCCGTACGCGCGTACGTACGACGTACGTTTGCTTTGGCTACTTACCCGCGGATCTTCGAGCGACGTCTCCTCGCTTGCCTCCCGCGTCAAGAGAGGCCCGTTTACCAGCCCTACAAACATGCCGCCGTGGCGTCTGCATCTATAACGCGAGTCGCAACTGTGTGCGTCTCTTTGGCGGCATCCGTACGGATGCGCGAAACCGCGGGGGACAAGTGGTTATAACGGAAATTAGGGCTCTCGAATGCAAAGTGTTTCAAGTGGTTAATAACAATAATCGATTGAGAGGCAATCGATAAGAGCTTTTTATCGCTAATATAACGGGCATCAAGAAACGAATTATGATGGGGAATTGCGTGTAATTTAAATGGCGAAGAGTACACACAGAAAAATATTATTCTATTGCTAAGTAAAATGATTACTCAGTTTACTTTACTTCTTTTAAGTAACAGTTATATTTAACAAAGAATATTTTCTTCATAATAGTCTTAAAATAGACTTGTCACAAATCTTAGAAATATTCATTATCATGTACTCAAAAAAAGTAAATATTTTCTTTTGAAGAATATTATAAAATTTTATCGATGAATAGTCAGATATGGTTAATTTAATGTAAGAAAATTTATTAGATCAGAAAAATTTAATGTATTTCTTTCAATTATATAATTTAATATTCTTGATTGAAGTATTAAATTTATTAGGATTCAGAATATATTTTGAATAAATTTGATGCTTATGATAAACTTATGATAGATTTGCGGATATATGAACTTATGAAATACTTGAAACAAGTAATATTTACTTGTATATAGTATGTATTTTTCTGTGTGTAGGCAATATATACGTTGATAGTTATTTTTGTCGTTAAGAGTTACATCTACCTCGTAAAAAAATATATGATCGCGAAGAAGAGAACGCGAGACATTGGCATTGTTTCTTATTTCGTGTCGCGAAATTATTAAAACGCAGAGACCTTCAAATCAATTGGGAATTCAGACGTGGTGACGGCAATAATAGGTCCTCGTCAGCGCATTAGTGTATGTATTACGGTAATGAAACGATTACATCGTTAAATGTCGGGTTTCGTTTGTACGATCGCATCGTCTAGCTGGCACTTTGTTTGCTTTGGCTACATCTCCGCGATCTCCTGGCGGCTTCTCATATTCCGTTGCGTAGCACACGTATGAAACAGGCGCCGTTTACATTGCGCGCACACGCGTGTAAAGGCGCAATTGCTTTGACCATAGTTAGGCAGGCCACGATCGCAAATAAATCGAGCGGACTTTAATTCCTACACGTTTTGTGCCGTAAATTTAATATCAACTACGTATATTCGAAGAGACTCCTCTCATTTGTAACGATCATTATATACATCCTGTGTATCTTATGAAAAATATCTTTTTCAGCAAAAATGTAATTGGTTCCATTTACTTGTATCTATATGACAAAAGTGGAAAATAAGAGCAGGAGATATAATTTTGCTCGAGAAGCATTCCCACAAAAAACTTAGAATATTATTTTAATCGAAATTTAGATTCAGGGAATAATGGAAATAACATGTTCTTTGTGCTAGTAATACGTGAGATAGAGATTCCTCTACCGCGTCCTCTAATTGACTATACGCGTCATCAAGAAATGCAATTTCCACACTAGTTCTATATAATAACGCGCGAACAGCATGGTGCGGATATGTAATGGCGGAAAATTGTTTCTACACGATGCGTGCCACGGACTTTTGGCACATCTCGGCGTGCTGCACGTGCCGTGCAAGTTCTCCTCCCGTGTTTATTGACCATTACGCTGAAATGGACAAGTACGAAACGCGATGATCTTATCATTACGCGATCACCATTCGGTCTTCTAGTCGACCGATGTTTTCCTTGGCCGCTTAGCCGATCTCGGGATTGCTTCTCGCTTCGGTGAGTGCGTGAACGGGCCTCGCGCGCTTTGCGTGCACGCGCGCAATTGCACGCATGTGCGCGCCCGGCGTCTCAACTCGTCTCGTCTCGTGTGCGGTGAGCTACTTTGGCGGTAGAGTAACATCACATCGATTCGCTCCGCAAGATAACCGATGGAAAATATACATCGAGCTTATAATGTTCCGAAAAGATAAATTCTATTCTCGCACGTGTATGAAAATTGATCATTTTGAGATGTATACTTTGATAATTATATTAACTATGAATAATTAATTTTTTCACATCCCCGTTTAGAAAAATGATAAGAAGTAATTAATATTGCTGTGATCGATCTGTGATTTGAGATCGATACGACAAAAGAAAAAAACCAGCCGCCAATGAACGACGTACTGGTTGGTCGACGTTGGCCAAAATTTTCCAATTTACGTATGTTTGACGGAGCTTCACGGTCTCGCGCGAATGAGAGACGATGAACTCAAGACGAAGGTGGTGGCGTGGGTGAGCGAGGGAAGAAGGGAGGCGAGAGTAGTGTTCGCTTCTGCATCGTGGTCTCTGCTCGTCGTCACGCTGTTAGCGCCGAGTTAATCGGGGCCGGAAATGAAGTGAGGGATAGAGGAATATTAATAACTGAATCTAATCAATTCCATGAAACACACGGGGCTCTGGCCACCCCGCGCAGCTTGAAAGAGCAAAGCTTTTACGGTTCCCCGCTCGCCCACCCCCGCCACCTCCTTATACAACCTCACTGGCGATCTAATCAAATGCATCGCATTAAGTTAATTTAGTGGTGCTGGTAGCGTAGCAAACCGTTTTTCTTCTTTCTCCTTCCCCCCATTCTCTCTCTCTCTCTCTCATCTTGTCTTAACATCTTTTACCGACTATTCGGCGTTGCGACGGCTGGCTTCTTCCCGGATTAACGTAACGCCGGCCGGGTGACAAACAGCGCATTTTCAATTGTATACGCGCGTACACGAGCGCGGAGGGAACGTTTATTTTCGGCGCGTGGTGAACCGATGGTCGGATGGTCGACAGAGCGGATTTTGCTTGTCGCTCTGAGCTTTTTCATGACTAAAGTGTAACAATTCGGTTCTCGGTTTTAAGGAAAAGTAACGCGTGCATATCTAAACGTATCGAGCACACGATTAGTGCACTTTAAGATTTTATTTCGCCGGACATGATTTGAAAGATGCTGATGTGTATCGTCTATCAGTTTTAAAGATGAGATTATTAAGAAAGAATGTTTATTAAGAAAGATACGCGTAATATTCGAAACGAGTGCAAAACTCGAATGTTATACTTTCGAAAATAATCAATTGTTGTCGTGAAGATGAGAATGTCGATCGCTATTATTCTATGTCCGCGAATATAAATTTATTCTTGCGTAAAGAGCAATTTATAAGAGAAATCGATTCGTTTTTCTCGACGATGATTCAGATTTCTGATTTTATGCGGCGCACGCGACAAATTTTCAATCGCGTCTCGTTCGCGCGTTCGGCGAAAATCTTCGCGGTAATGTTTATTTTCGGCGTCTCGTTCCGAGATCAGACTTTTCCGACGGTTATTACTGGTACTCGGTCCGACTGTGCAAGAGAAACAGCGATGCGGCTCGTTCATCTCCAAAGAGTTATCGGCACGCTCGAAACGACTTCGCATCGGCTAGCAGTGTGTAAACGCGCGTAAATCCTGCATGTCTGTGCAATGTTGCGCTGCCGACTCTGCAGGATGTAGGCTCTAATTTTGAGGATAAACTCTCTGAGAAAAAAGCTCCCAAGGATCCATGCGCCGAGACGATGGATACGGTTAATCACTCCCATATTTCACGGAGGATTTGCGGACTGTTTATACGGTTAGGCTGTTATGCCAATTTACAGCGATGCCTGCGCATTAAAGCACGCGCGTCTCTTTGTATGAACACGGTATATTAAGACTCTTCCTTTTCTTCTCATGTTGAAAACTAAGTTATTAACAACAACTGTGAACGAAATGACGGATTTGTCTTTAAATTCCGTATATGTCAGAATTTAAATATGCTCCTGATTTTTTTTTGTATATATTTTGTACATATTATCTCTCTAAAACACCCACAAGTTTCTTTGATTAATTTAATTTATATGTCAAACTTTTTTCTGAGTATATGGTAGTTATTTTTTGTCAGCAACATGGAATATTACTAATGATGTAATAATTCTGAATTATATTTTACCATGTTCTTATATAAATGCGACATAATATTCACGGGATTGTTAAACGATATCTCGCGATGCGAAATGAAGTAGCGGTGCAGGCGATTTTCCAAGATTATCCGTTACTAGCTGTATTGATCATATAAAGTATAACAAAGTAAATTCCTGTATTCGTTGCGCAGTCACGCGATCATCGCGGATTTTTCAGAAATGACTTCGTTTCAATGTGCTAACCTCTACAATTTACTTAATTATAGATCCTTTATATAATTATGAGCTTTTTCGTGCGGTTGAAAAACTGTACACGATAACTATTGCTACGTGACTGCGCGTGGCAGAAGAAGCGTGTAGCTTACTTCTTCTCTAGAGCAGTAAAACAATGTAACGAATCTCCGGCAAATCTATTTATCTGTTGCAGTAACCTATTTACTATTCGAATCACTCGGAGAATTTTCCGTAACAAATTGCACCAGCGCGTATGCCGCGCAATAACCGACGCGAGTTTGCACGGAGGTATTCTTTTTCCAAGTCTCTTCGATAACGTAGATTTATATTTGCGATCTACGCGTTTGTGCGCGTAAATCTTTTATAGAGAAATTTTTAACTTTTATTCGTTAAATATTAGGAGAAATACATTTTATTAAAATATATTAAAATATTACATTTGTTTTTTTTTTATATATGAAAATGTTTTTGTAGTTAAATCTCTTGAATTTTTTCGATAATATGCTGATGCGGTCAGTCGGGAAATAATTCGATCCGCTTGTGAGGATATAGAAGGACACTCTATTCTTTGTTATCGGTCTCTTGATTCGCATTGTAAACGAGACGCATGCAATCGAAGTGACGTTTACGATTTTAATGTAACGTTTACGATTTCAATGACGTCGTTTCTTTCAGAGACTTTCCCGAGAGCTTGCTAAACCGCACATACAAACGAGATCGCGATTCATCTTCACAGATCAAAAGGCACTTCGGGGAAATCGGCATCGGTGGAGCAATACGTGGAAATAGATTAATGGCATCAAGAATCATATACACATCGTGTCGATTTGAAGTGTATGCGTCTTGTTTCCACAGTTATCAATTTAGTTTTTTTTTAAGATTTTTTTTTAGAATTGAACTTTTTGAATTTTTTGATGGACAATGGTGCGATTTAAACTCTGTTTCGAAAAATCGTATCATGACTAACGTGTCCTGATATTGAAAATTGTGGAAATTAGATAAATAATATACCTATGAATCTCGAATATTTTTTTGTCTCTTTCTACTTTTTTTTATATGTAAAATATAATTTATATAATATTACAATATCTCTTCTATTAAAAAAAAAAAAATTATAATAAAAACATTAAAAACACTAAAAAACAATTTTTATATTAAGATAATTGAAGAATGGTATTGAAATAGAATGATAATCATGTTTCGTCATATCGAGCGACTTAAAATGACAGCTAGAAGCCACAAATCTATTCGAAAAGGAATTTATCTTTAACGAGAAAATACCAATGGGCGCCTAAACTATTTTTTATGGACCGTTTACCTCTACAGATCGGTATCATCGAACTCGCCAGAAGATCAGTCGAACGCGAAAGCGAGATGCCAGTACGAGGCGAGAGTGAGAGACAAAGGAGGAGACAGAGAAAGAGAGAAGGACAGAATCGGGTGGACGTTCAGACCGAACTCGATACCATTCGCAAGTCTATATTAAGACGGTGGTATGCCGTGAAAATAATCCTGGTTAGTGCCGCGACTCGACGAGTACAAGGAGCGGGTGGAGATCAGAAGGGTGAACGGGAAGTGCGAGAGGAGGGGTGAGGGAGATGGGACCGGGTTCTCAGACACAAAGACGGTTCGTTTTGGCATAAGTCAAAACCTTTGGTATGCGTGCATATGGCGCGAACAGACTCGCACTGTCTTCTCTGTGTTCCATAACTGTTCCCCTCCGTCCGCTCCCTCCTCCCCGTTCCTATCGCGTTGTCTCACTTGAACGCGTAACGCGACAGGCACCGCGGCACCGACTGTGCGGCTGCGGGTTTATTTCCGAGTCAATTAGGCTTGTTTATTTGTAACACCGCGGGATCCTCCCGAGTAATTACGCTGCCGTTAACTGTTAACGCCGCATCTTTCGCCAGACAGGTGGCCCGCCCGACTGATGAACCGATCATACCGTGAGTGACGCGCGTCGCGGCGAAATTGCACCACAGAGAAACGTATACCAGCTGCCTCTCTCTCTGAACACTTTGCGCTGCTATGCACTGAAATTCAAAGACTAGAAAGTGCTTCAATCATATTGAGCGTCCACCGTAAATAACAATAGACTGAGCACATAAATTAAAGTATCTTCATGCATATGATTTTTTATAATAATATTGGTTGAATTCTTGTTTATTAGTATTATTATAAGTTGTAAAACTATCTCACTTTATCAGTAGAAATTTGAAAATTTATAACCTGTATAGGAAGAAATTTATCTATCATAAATATACGTAGAAATTTAATTAGTTAAAAAGTTGTCATGCAATACACAAACATTTTAAAATTATGCGGTAAAAAGCTACGGCGGTACTCGAGATGCGTATGTCGTATATATTACTCGAGGGAAAAATGTAGAAAAAAAATTTAATTGTTGACTGGAAGCGTTAACAAATCACTTTGATGGAGAAATCATTGTCTCTTATCTCTTCGCGAACGACCCTATTCACCTCGTTTCGCGTTAGCCCATCACCGAGCGGAATAAATGCCGAGAATAAAGTACGCCCGGCAATGAGGCCAGAGTCTCGCCAACTGCAAAAGAAACAAAAAGACAACCGGATTACTTCATCAAAATATACAATAAACACAAACTAGTCGCCCACGCGCGTGGCGTATTTCTTAAACGCGTGTTTTAAACTCACGCCGGAGCCACGTCCCTAACTTTGCGAAAACGCGGACATGCCGTCACCTCTACGTCTCAAAGATCACCCCGCGAAAGATCGACGATCATGAATTACCCCGATGAATCGAGGACGCTGCGCGAATAATCGGTGTCGCTTTTTCGCGCGGATACATTCGCTATATCCAGCGAGTAAAAAATATCGTATCTCGAAAACTTGGCGAAAGTGAGGTCGCTCGGCATCATCGTGTTGCCGCGAACGAGGTAATCGTAAGAAATTTGAGAAAAAAGAAGAGATAAACTGTTTCCCAGCAAATACGAGTGCGTTCCAACGCACAATCGGAGTGGTTCTTTGCCATATCCACTGAAAAATCGCACCGTGAAATCCATCCCCAGCTGGTGCCGAGAGCGCGCGCGCATCAATCCTCATGAGAGAATCAAAGGGAGGTAGGCATTAATTGGTCGCATATTCTAGCATCGACCGAGCGAGACACCGCTTCGAGATTACCACCGTCTTGGCGAAGATCCTGAAGAAGGGAAAAACCGAGCGCGGTGACTGCGCGGCTATTCCTGGAGGAACAGTTCCAGCTCGGGCGATGAAGCTCTTCTCGTTTCTTCGTTCTTTTCTCTTCCCTCGTGTCTCTCGATTCGCTTCTCCCCGTCTATCTCTTTCTTCTGTCTTTCTCTTTCTCCCGTCGCGCTTACCCTTACTTTCCGCGCTACGGAAAGACGAATTGGTTCTCTAAATAAAATGACTCGGTTATTCATCGACGCATTTGTACGCGTCAAGGTCGGCACCACTTTTCTTTTCGGCAGGCGTCCGTGAATCTCTTTGTGAACATTTCGGTTGGTCTGCGGTCGGAAAGCGGCGCTGCGGTTAATTGGTCACCGGAAACTCGGACGCGCGGTCTATTTTCTTTTTGCGAGCATTTCGGCGCGCGATCATCGCTCATTCCGTCATATTCGTGGAAACTGGAATTCGCGGTGTTTGCGAAATGTCGAAGCGCCGCCGGCGGGATGCTCAAATTTGCGGTCTGTAGAATCTATTAGGTTACGCTTGTTTGTTTAATTATAATTGTTATACATTCGAAATGTGCGAAACACGGGCAATTGAGGTGAGAGATAAGAAAATATGTGATACACTTGATATTATATCACGCGACATTGATTACGAATAAATTATTGATGCTTGTCATACGTGGCAAATGTATTAAAATTCGCGAGATTTATACGCCATTTATCGCGAATACGTCAATGCGTGTTAATTTTGATTCGTAACAATCAATTCGATTATCGTGTGCTTGAGAAATAATCGTTCGATGTTTACACAGCGGAGTAAGTAGATGGTTAAAAGCGAAACGAGACTGCGGAGCTCATTGTCGTTTCTACCAGATAGAAATCGTCACTTTCGAATTTGCGCTGTACCGGATTGCCACCGGTGGATCTGCGGAGTAATTGCCCAGTGGGTTTCACAGTGGTCGTAAACGTCCGAATAGATCAGACCTTTCTAGATTCCTAGCGCGCGCGTTAACTGGTTTTCTCGAGCGAGCTTTATTCGCGAGATTCCCGTAGGAAGTGAGCTGTTAACGCAACGACTATGATAGACATAATATAGTGCGTGCGCTTAAAAGAATGCCAATAAAATTAAACGCATGTGAACTATAATCGCCGCAACTTCAATTAGACACGGGCGATGTCTTACCCTGAAAGTAGATTCGAGCGAACGGTATCTTTATCGCGAATATAAATGGTGACGGAGTAGAATAATTATATAACAGACTGTAATTTCAAATCTCTGTAGGCGTCATTGATTTAAATAAATATAGTATCGTTCATTTATTAAGAAAAAATATATTAGATATGTAAAGTTATGCACACATAATATTCCTCCAATTTTTATTATTCTTTTGAATCTTATTGTCTTTAGCACAGTTAATAAATTTTACATCGCAATCGGCTTACATTCTTACCTTATGACAGATAAATTGATTATGTTTTCCTCTGTGAATCTCTCGAGATCGCTGCGAACTGTCTAAGAATATCATCTCGCGTGATCCTCGATGTCGGGATCGTCGTATTCGTTGGAAGTCAACGGCATCGTCGCCGTCTCAACCGTAACCGAGCAATGCGTCTTCGGCGATAAATAAGAGCTTTCGCATAAACGGGGCGTCCTACGGGATGAAGGAATAGGGGGGAAGGGGGGGATAAGGGCAGTTACGACGACATACTTAGTGCCGCGAATAAAGCGAGCCGCATCTTGCACATTGCATCTCGTCCCGCATCGTCGCTGTCGATTCGCGTACCAGGAACGGCTCTGTCGCTTTCTACACCCACGACAATATATGTAATGTCACCAAAGTATACGTCTCTTTCCATAATTGGATATTGATCGAGCGTTCGTGCGAAGGAATCTGGTGCCGCGATAAAACGGCGCTCGATCAACGCGAGATTTTGGCCACATCGCGGTAAATAATTTAAATATAGCGAATCGCGATTTTCGCGGCTTTTACGTGTCGCTTGTTTCGCCGCTGGCGCGCGTTCGACGTGACGATGTGAAAATTGCTTTGGCTTGATTCGTTAGATTAATCGATTTTGCACGGACGCAATATATAAATTTTTCATTCGCACGGAGATTTCCCTCAAATCATATTACATTTGACTTGGTGATGTATTTCGTCTCATTACGCAAGAATATAATTATATTTTTATATAGAGAAATATGTGTAATGGGGAAATATGTATATTAAAAGTTAAAGCGATGAAAATAATTTAATGTATTGTTTTACAAATGGAATACCTTGATTTTACTTAAAAGAAAGTAATAATAAATATGGTTCGCAGTTCCTGAGGTTGAACGTCGGCACAACCGACGTTGTTATCGTTCAGAATTAGTATACACTTAAGTCGGAGACCATTACGTTGCTGGTAAATCGACCGAAAAATAAATTACCGATTGCCTTGGCTGTAATCCCAGCGCTTTATGTCACTCGAGTACAAGCGCGGTAGATTGCCTTAAAGTGATTCGAGTGTCTTTTTAACGTAACTACCATCTATCTTGGAATGCATTTTGTAATGCACATCCAAGAACTAAAAAAGTAATAATAAATATGGTTCGCAGTGTGTATTTCGTTCCTGAGGTTGAACGTCGGCACAACCGACGTTGTTATCGTTCAGAATTAGTATACACTTAAGTCGGAGACCATTACGTTGCTGGTAAATCGACCGAAAAATAAATTACCGATTGCCTTGGCTGTAATCCCAGCGCTTTATGTCACTCGAGTACAAGCGCGGTAGATTGCCTTAAAGTGATTCGAGTGTCTTTTTAACGTAACTACCATCTATCTTGGAATGCATTTTGTAATGCGCATCCAAGAACTAAATTAGTAATGATATAATCGATTATTAATCGATAATCTAATTTATTTAAAATTAAAGTTTCACTCACAAATAAATTGTTATTAACGATTGGAATGATTATATTAATAGATTTAATTAGTGTAACATCATGTTGTGTATTATTAATTCATATTTTATTTATTTTTTTATATCTTCGACATTTTATTCAATCAAAATATCCCTTGAAAATTTACGCTGATATAAATACGAAATCCACCCTCGTCATAATACGTTAACAGAAAAATGTACGCTCCAACCGCGCAGCTAGTAATATATTTCAACAACTTGCACACGCGGAATCAAACGATCACCCTTGTTGTAGTCCCACCACCTTCTGGGTGGTAACATTCGCCGGATGACGGATGTGTCGTTACGAAAGACATGACATTAAGACCGTCCTGAGCGGCGGCGGTAGCGGCTCGACGTTGCTCGCGATGCCAGCCTTCGTCTCCTCCTCGTCGATCTCTCCCTTGTTTCTCCTGGCTTTCTTTACCTCCGGATCGTTCCCCGTTTAGCGGCACGCGGTGAATGTGTCCTCTCCGTAGACATAATACGACTGGTAACAACGGGGACAGGCACGTAAAACCGCACGATACATCCGATACATGAAGCGTCCGTCCGTGAAAGCTTAACTAAAGCGTCGTTTCTTTATGAAATATAATATGTCGACTCGCATGTTCGAAATCGAAATACCAGCCGAATTTCATCGTGCCAAAAACTAAACTCTATCGATGACGATGCAAGAAACATAAAGAACAATGCGAGACGTGGGAATGCGAGGTTGCACTTTGACAAAGTTTCGACATGTCACTCGGACAGTTTAAATGAGTAAAGCGGAACATTTATCATGATCTAAAAGTAGTTCACTTAACCACAATGTGATAGTATTTTCGCAATAGATTTCACAAACTAAAATTATTACTTGTTATCTACATCTACATATATATGGCACAAATAATTTAATAATATTTTATAGATTTTAAAAAATTTGGCAACCTACTTACACACACACACATACATATATGCATGCATGTATCTTAATGGAGTTTTGTCATTTGAACTGTAAAAGATTTAGTTCGATGCGCATAACATTTTTTAAACGAATTTAAAATGAATTAGAGGACATCCCCCCCACCCCACTCCCCCCAGAGAAAACATCAACATTTTATCGCGATAATGAGAAGTCAAAGATAAGAAAATATACCGCTGGGACAAAGTAATGCTAGCCTTGCATCTGTGAGCTAAAGGAAACAAAAGAGAATCATATCACGGAGACAGATGTAGCATATCAGTCGTATTAAATATTTTCATGTTTGCATACGTTGCGCTGCATTTATTATCTTTTAAATAGATACGAGTAACGCGTATACGTGTACATACGCACTGCAAGACAGTGACAGAAATCGAGGCTGCAAGCTAGTGGCCACTGTTCTTCAGTTTGTTGTTTCAGCAGTCGGCTTCAGAGAGCGTAGCAAACATATCCGACAGAAGATGGAAGTAGCCCAGTTACATTCACATTGTCGCGAGAGAACTGTATAAACACGAGCTCGTGGCAAGAGACTGTAGTAACGATTTATTCGCGTAAGCGCTAACTTTTTCTCGCAAAGATAACCCTTAAGGAAAAACTCCTTACACCGTCATCGACAACGTTGTATACATCGCGTGTTTCTTTCATAAATTTTTTATGAATACATATGACAACGCACATGAAACAATGATATTGCTCTCCTCTTGAAATATAATATTTATATAATAATTAAAAAATATAAATTAAAGAACATTGACTGTTTTCACGTATAATCTTAGCGTAAAATCCAGATACAATTCACAACTGCCAGTCGCAGTGTATCGCTCTCTTCGTCATTGGCATCGCAAGCTCCAGGCATCGCCTTGGTTAAGCGCAATGAACTCGCCATAAATTTGGCTGCGCATTTACCGCGGAGAGGAAGTCGCCCGGTAATTCGAGAGAGTGAAATCCGAAAGATCGATTAATCTTAACGACATCGTCGCTTGAGGGAAAATCGCGGTATTAAATGCGCCGGCGCGTTTATGAATTCCGTCGCCGGCAATAGATGTACAGTCGCGCCGGCGACGTTCTTGATGTTGCTAGATATTATTGGATCGAATGCATCATGTCAAACGATACGTGAAATAAGTTATAGGTTAGTGGCTGCATTGGCACTGTTCGTGACAGCCTATTCCTGGAATGCTCAGTCTCTATTGATAGCGAGAGATAGGAATCGGCTGCGAGAACGATTTATATAAATTTTCGATATTTTTACAATACGAATTGTATCGCGGTCGCAATCGATGCATCATTTATTACATCTGGCTCTTGATCGTACGTTAGATTTCTCGTAATTAACATCCGTGTTTTATCTGAGTGCGATAGAGACATATATAATATAATCAATTGTGTCAAACTACACGATAATTTTTATAGATATATAATAAAATAGCGTCATTATGTTTGATTGTATAAATTTGAATTAATACGCACATCTCTCTCTCTGGTGTAAATTTGAATAATGTCGAATCTTCCGTGCCAATTTAATTCGCGTAAAGTATGAGCCAACAGCGTGACAGAAAGGCGAGATGTGTTCGACTTCCTCGAGTCGATTGACGTTTGCAGCTGTCACTAAATATTTGCATATACGTATAGGACATTTACGATACGGCAGGCAGCAACGCGAGCGTCATCGGGTTCTTAATTAAACGATTGACAAGTCAAGAACTGCGTATCGGTCAGCTTAACGTAAACAGCCTCGGCACAGACGCTATTTTCGATTTTTGGGACGCAGGAGAAACAGCTCGTACATCGGTGCTAGAGTACCTCTACCATGCTCGTGCGGTGGGCGTTACAGTGCATTAGTGATAAATTGGAACGGATCACACTCCTATCTTTGTGTAGTCGTATCTTCCGGGTAATGTTCGCCAACTGGTATAACCGATTTCGCATCTTTCAAAGATTGTCCTCGATCCAGAGATAATGCATTTGTTTGTGAATCCAGATCGGATTCACTGATTGTTATTAATTGTCGATTTACATCTCTTATTTTGAATATTTAATTAATAAATGTAATGAGACGAGACTAGAGCGAGCGTTTAATTTGATTTAAAAATGGCTTTTATCAATATAATATATACACTGTATATATGACGAAATATTCTTGACTAAAACTATTCAGAGTTCACGATCACGTATTTTTGCGTCGTTTAATCTTCGGCATCCGCGTCTAATCCTCGCAGAATGTTGAATGAAATTCTTTGTCTCTGGCCCGCGCTCCACTTCGCCGTCGTTCCCTTACGCCATTGCGTCTTCTCTCGCTGGAGATGACTGAAAATAAACGTCCTCCGCTTATATCGGGAACATATATTATTCGGTTCTTTACGGGACGCGCGGTCGTCGCCGCATGACTAATTGCAACAACAACAATGGATATATTTTACAACGGACGGGGTGGTCGGCACGAGCGGCTTGAAATACATTTATTGCCCCGCGAGACACAATCGAATCCTGTCGGATGAGAGGAGAGGACCTCGCTGTTCTTCCTTATCTTTCACCGTAAATTAATCTCCCGCGTTTCACCCTCCGGGAGAGACGAGCTCTCGACCCGCCGCCACTTTCCCTCCCCACTCTCTGTTCTGCTTACTAATATTCCTAAAACATTTCCCTACCGCTCAGCTTTCCGCGTCGATACTATTAAGGCACATTTTACGTTCGCATACAAAATATATTCACAAAAGAGAGGAATAAATCTTACGAATATTATTATGTCAATTTTATTCCTGAATGTGTGTTAGAGATAAAGTAATAGTTTCTTAGAAAATTCTACTTGCAATAATCTACTTCCGCATTATTTCGCATTATGGTAGTACAAGTATATATCCTATTAATGATCACTTGGTTCGCGCGTGTTAGGTAACGGCCCTACGTAGCGTCTGCGTATGGTAGCATTGCGAAACGCGATCTCGTGAGCCATGGCGCGCGAACAAATGCGGCGTGTTAGCATAAATCTCGAAATCCATTTGGAAGTGCGAGCCTATTACCGCGCTACGGACAGACGACGGGCGCGAACGTTCTCGTGTGGTCAGCGGCGACAGCGCGAGCTAATTAAACAAATGTTCCAGCAAATCAGCCCGCGAATCATAAGCTCGCCCTTTGAACTTGCAGAAAATCTCCGAGCCGGTAAACGCCCTCGGATGTATTACGAAAAATGCATTACGAAAAATGACGCTGCTTCGCGAGATTTTTTTTGTGGTGAATAATTACGTGCGATAACGTATAACGCGCCAGCATGCGTGTGCACGCAATTTTCATTGCAATTTACGCTGGTATATTATCTAAGAATATATTATCTATACATTGTTCCATGTTTTTTATCTTATATTATTAACTCTTGCGAAATTCTTTGGTTTTCGATCGACTTCGTGTCTCGCATACACCGTATTTGCAAATAACAAACTTGTTGACAAGTTGAGAAAGACGCATCCGGAGGCATCCAGGGTCGCAATCAAAAGGGGTTTCCTTGAGGCAACCGTCTATCTCTAATGCCAAACATAATTTAGGCATTAAAATGCGAGGAGCGAGGCGGAGGCGTTCTATTGGTGCGGGGGCGTCCAGGAAAGTGATGCCACCCGATGCAATTATATTTTATGCCTCCCGCTATGTTTGCTTCCCTTTCTAGCCTTTTATTTTCCTCCTCATCTCCATTTCTCGCCCTTGATTTTCATTCCTTCGAGCCGAAAACCTCGTCTCTCTCTTACTTTCTCTCTCTCTCTCTCTCTCTCGCTCTCTGTCAGTCTGTCTGTCTCTCTTTCTACCTCTGTCTCTCGACGCCGGTGTAAGTATAGATTTATAACTACTTAAAGTTTTGCGATTTATTTCCCGCTTATCGTCTGTCCGGATATGTCTACGGGGGTTTACTTATCACTTAGCAGATGCAAATGTGAGAGAGAAAGAGATGGATGGCGGATGAAGCAGGAGGGAGAGAGCAGGGAGCCATCCGAGTTTAAATTAAGCAGAAGCCCGCTTGTCAAGCAATGCCTATCGATCTACAATTACGATTGCGAGTGATTATGAAATACGGATGTAGTTTATGTAGGGTAACTGTGTGATTCATATAAATCGCACAAGATGTCTAATATCGCAATTTACATATTTCATAGAAATATATTTAGTAGATACACACACACACACATACATGTTTTTTTTTCTTTAGCTTTTCAAAACTTGTATATCTAGAAACGATTCTAATGTAGATTTCCACGCTTCTTGCAACCACATTTGTCAGTAGACATGGATTCTTGGAAAATAGCATGCTCTCTCACATTAGAACGATAATTATACGAAAATTTCTGCTAACCGAATAGGCCTGGCAAATTCATCGAAAGAAAGAGCATGTCGCACGCATGAACGCCCAACACATAGCAAGGAGATTTAGCATCCAATATATGCGTATGTGAATGTAAACATTAATTATCCCAATGCAAGACAGTTACATATTAGCTTAGGAACTAAGTTGCTATTTTGGCAGCAACGGGTTAACGCGCACGAGCTAACTTTGTGTCCAGATCAAATTAACCGTAGAAGAAGAGAAACTATTTTAGGTTACACTATGTATTTTCTACTAATTCGCCGAACAGCTGATCGTGAAGTTACTATG
The DNA here is from genome assembly GCF_003651465.1 of Formica exsecta. NCBI lineage: Eukaryota > Metazoa > Arthropoda > Insecta > Hymenoptera > Formicidae > Formica > Formica exsecta. The sequence goes on from NW_021851167.1 coordinate 1,421,823, forward strand.
TTTACTTTGTATTATTTGGTCTAACAAGGTGATGATATAAAGTTGGCGATACTAGTACCAACCTTTATCTATGTATGACATGCTGCAATTATTTTTTGCAATATATTACAATTTTTAAAATGTGAAATGATAAATCGCTCAATTGTTATCATAGGACGCTAATGCTGCATCGCTAACAATATCTTTTATAGTAGTACATTTTCAACACAAAATAGTTTGCGAGTCATTGATTCTTAAGAAATTTTCACAAACGAGATATTGTTCGCAACGTATCGATTTCAAGTTCCGACAGTTTCAATGTCGATCGAATTTATATTTTTTAATTAGAACTTCTCATTAGGCGATGGTACTTTAAATAGAAGGAGGTCAGACGTAGCTACTTCTAGACTAACTACGGATGTCACTGAACCAACCGAGGATTAATCTTCTCTTTACTGACAGAGATTCTGATAAAACGATCCTATATTTAAACCGAAGTTATAAAGTACGCCCGTAAAATTGATTTTAGATGTCTGCCTATTTCAATAGAAAATGAATCAAAATTTTTCATTGCATGATTCACATGCTTTTGCGGAATTAATAGACTAAAAACTACTATGTGCATATGTGCATCTCACAGTAATATTGCATGTTGAAGAAAGATTGTAGTGAATCGTAAGAATTACAAATTGCGATTATTAAATAGCCACATAAGAAAGTTTTGAGATATATATATTTAGAGAATTTCTTGTGACGCGTTTTTTAAACAGTGTGAGACGAAATGTGTATTGTTACTGCAGATATCCTTTTAACTACGTTCGCTGCAAGGATATCGAAGAGACGATAATATATCAAGAAGTACTTTAAGAGACACTCTGAATGTATAATTTAAAAAAAATAATATACCGAGCATATTTATATGTAACATTATTTGCATTCAACATTGTCAACTCGGTTATAATATGACTTGTTGTGACTTCTGATATTAGATAATCAGGCGGAAACGAGATCTACGGTATTTCAAATAGAAGTAGACGATACGAGTCGACACGAGAATTAGGAATGGAGAGCGGGATCTACTTTTGGTTTGGGATGCGGAATCAGTACATCTTTCGACTCGCGTATCGCATTCGACGAGAACGGGACGAGGCGGGGTTCCGGCGGAGGTAGGAAAAGGCGGAACGATAATATATCAAGAAGTACTTTAAGAGACACTCTGAATGTATAATTTAAAAAAATAATATACCGAGCATATTAACATGTAACATTATTTGCATTCAACATTGTCAACTCGGTTATAATATGACTTGTTGTGACTTCTGATATTAAATAATCAGGCGGAAACGAGATCTACGGTATTTCAAATAGAAGTAGACGATACGAGTCGACACGAGAATTAGGAATGGAGAGCGGGATCTACTTTTGGTTTGGGATGCGGAATCAGTACATCTTTCGACTCGCGTATCGCACTCGACGAGAACGGGACGAGGCGGGGTTCCGGCGGAGGTAGGAAAAGGCGGACGAGTAATAGCTACGGAATATTGCAATAATATGCAAAGTATATGAGGGATATATTAATTTCGTGAAAACGGTAGAAACGTAGATAGCTGCCGCCTCGGCGCAGCGCAGCACGGTTTCTGCGGGCTCCCATGCCCAAAAGAGGCGCTACACCGCCGGAGCCCGGGGGTGTCGGAGGGTAGGTGGTGGGCGAGACGGGGAACCGAGGATTTCACAGACAAATAAATACACGATATTTCACTGGATGGGAAATGAAAGTTTGCTTCGTACCTTGCTTACAAGCTAAACCGCGAAACTGAATTTTAATTCTGAAGGAGCAGCCAGTCTCGGGGTGCGATTATTCACCACGTTTCGCTATATCCGAGTGACATGTTTCTCGCATTTTACCGGGGATACTTTTCTTTTTATTGATTTATGTGTGCTCTTTCTTGAGTTAATTGGATTGTTATATTTTGCGTGATATTGGAAGTGAAATTATGTTAGAAGATAATGTTTAATTTTTTTGTACGGATGGCAACACATAATATAAAACGAAAATTGAAAATGATTCAGACTAAAAGTAGAAGATCGACATTATTTAATTAATCTTTCTCTTATGAATTTTGATTTATATAATGTATTTATATACGTTTAAAAACTATCTATAAATATAAATGATTAAGCAGCTATATACAAAGTATTAAAAAAAAACCATTCAATATTTATATGGTAGATAGAACACATCATATTGAGTAAAAAAGCCTTAGTAAACATAAGTCGAAAGCTCAACTGTTTCTGAGATATAAACATCTTTGTTAGCATCATGATTGATTTACTGGCTTCTACGTGTCGCATGCGATGTTTACCTCAATGTTTATAAACAGCATTCGGAATGTCTTTATTCAATTTCCATACATACTTCATAACAGAAGATTTCACCGGCAATCAGTCAGTTGCCATCAACCGGCGATTGTGGATCTTTGCGGAGTTCGCGATTCTGTAAGAATAAGATGCCTAGGGTGTATGGAAATGGAAGGAGGACATGTGGAACACCTGTAAATATAATAGATAAGATAAAGATAAAGAGATAAAGATTTAGACAGATTATCTTCTTCTCACATCGCATGCGACACGTAGAAGTCAGTAAGTAAATTATGATGCTAACATACAAAAATGTTTATATCTCAGAAACGGTTAAACTTTCGATCTATACTTACTAACAATAAGATTTTCTTAATCAGTATGGTGTCTTATCTACCATATAAATATTGAATGGTTTTTTTTTAACACCCTGTATATATAGCTACTTAATCATTTCTATATAGCTCCATTATACATACATATATATATATATATACGTAACACATGTATCTTATTGTACATGTATTTGTTTCAGATGACTTGGCTATTGATTATCAGTTTACATTTAACTTAAGCAAGAAGGAGGATCGTCACTATCGGGCCATTAATTTCAAAAACTCACCACCGAAAGCCGATATCGATGCCGAATTCTCCATCACGTGTTCCGTACTTGCTAAGATGAATATTACCATCAAAAAAGTAAACAGTCCGGAAAGGCCATTGCTGCTCGGCGCGAATTGCACGACGACCATGTATAAGCACCGTTTCAGCAAGGCAGATTACAATTTTGGCAGCGAAGATAATAATACCTTCACCACATTCTACGTATTATAAAATATGTGTATAATAGAATAATAAAATGGGTAATACATATATGAATACTAATATGCAAGGCATAAGACTCGACGAATTTTAGAATAAGGAAGGTAGATATTTTTATAGATGTCAACGGTAGAAATTGATTATCATGTCTTTCTCAAATGGATTGTTTTATAAATAAATAATTAGATCATATCGCGCGCGAAGGAATAGTGCGCGGGCGATTGCATGGATGCTTGATTACAGATTATATTACGAAAACTGAATTTTAAGTTTAAAGAGTATATACCCCGCGGCCACGATTACCTGTTCTGCCTTTCCTGCTACCATGGTACGTGTTTTTAACTCGTTGGCATGCTTTTTTACTCGTGCGCATGTCGATGAACAACAAGAGTGCCTTTCTAAAATACAGTTTATATACGATGAAGATACATTGCACATGAAAATGTGTGGAAATATATATCCACAGAATTATATAATATATAATATTTGTTTCAACTATTATAAAAAAGTTTATAATAAAAAATGACATTTCTCTATATTTCTAAGAATTTAACAATTCAAATTATCGAGAGTACTTTCGATTTTATAAATGAACATTTATATATGAAACCAGACAATATCATCTACAATAAAAAAAATTATTATCGAAAAATTCTTCGTGGATAGTTGATGTAGCATTACATTGATCTCGCTCAGGACAAATCGAAATATTGACAGAAGTCAAGGCAAGATATAGGCGGCTTGGCAAGACTCCGTAAGAATCCAAAGGACTCGGAAATCTCGAAGTCCGCAGCTGCAGGGGTTAGGAGTTGGTCATAAGTTCAAGCCAAGAATTCGCACGGGAATGAGGAATTGAAGTAAGTTGTGGCTTTGCCGGCTCTGCTCCGCCGTCGCCGGCGTCGCCGTCGTTCTCCGACGCAGCGGTTGGCTGTGCCGGATAAAAAGTTGAGAAAAGCAAGAGTTGAGATCAATACCTCCGACCGACCTTCCCATCGCGACTGCCTGTTCGCCGTAGGAGAAGGTGGTAGTCCCCAGACAAGGACCTCTCGGGGACTCACTTCGAGAGCATGGTGAGTTTCTCTCAGTTTACGTTTCCTTTCGCCAGATACCGAACTAAGAAACTCGCGCCCACACGAAACCCCGACATTCCTATTCCCTATCTTCGCGAGCGAAAAGTTTTTTCAAAGTTCGCCAGGACGAAGTTATTTTGTGGTTGTACGACCCGGTTGCAGAGATTTTGCATCGTGCTTGGAAATACTTCGGTTACAAGATTGTTAGTTATAAAAGCTTATTAGTAGGAGAACCAAGTAGGGCAGCGTGCTTCAGGAAGTGACGCAGTGAGTTTGAGTTAATAAAATCGTATACTCGACGGTAATGACTCGGAATACTAACTTCCTATCCAGCGGATTTCATATATCGTTATTGTGGGTTATTAAACTTCGGCAATCTACCTAGTATCGTTTTGCTGAAATTTTAGGAAAACAAATTTTTTTTCCTGTTCCAGTTTACATAATTTTGTTAAGAAAAACAGATTATCCTTCTTTATTTCGGATAAATATAATCTTATACAGTCGTAGATTAAAAAAATTTATCATAATCTAGCGAGCACTCCGACAAATATCGTTCGCGATAAATATCTCTGTTATTTTCAAGTTCAAAGAAATTTACTTTAAGTTTCCGCGTGCATAACAGTTAGATCTATTTTTGTCGCAAACCATCTACTCCAAAATGGATCAAAGGTCCCCCAGATTCGCGTATTAGGGCTCTGAAAGAAAGACGCCTCTTTTCCTCGCTTCCCGCGCTCTTTTTCTCGCTCACTCCTCCGAGGCGTTATAACTCACTGCTAATCTAATCCGGTGCCGGCTCGCATGGCGATGTGGTGGTGGTGGCCCGGTACGTCAGACAATTTATAAAAGTGTACACTCGTGCGAAAATACAATGGGCGCTACCGCGCTACCCGAAAGAAGGAACAAGAAAGAAAAATATAGAGCGGCGAGAAAGACGAGAGAGAAAGAGAGACAGCGTAGGGGAGAACTCTCATGCGCACATAACTCGGAATACTAACTTCCTATCCAGCGGATTTCATATATCGTTATTGTGGGTTATTAAACTTCGGCAATCTACCTAGTATCGTTTTGCTGAAATTTTAGGAAAACAAATTTTTTTTCCTGTTCCAGTTTACATAATTTTGTTAAGAAAAACAGATTATCCTTCTTTCTTTCGGATAAATATAATCTTATACAGTCTCGTAGATTTAAAAAATTTATCATAATCTAGCGAGCACTCCGACAAATATCGTTCGCGATAAATATCTCTGTTATTTTCAAGTTCAAAGAAATTTACTTTAAGTTTCCGCGTGCATAACAGTTAGATCTATTTTTGTCGCAAACCATCTACTCCAAAATGGATCAAAGGTCCCCCAGATTCGCGTATTAGGGCTCTGAAAGAAAGACGCCTCTTTTCCTCGCTTCCCGCGCTCTTTTTCTCGCTCACTCCTCCGAGGCGTTATAACTCACTGCTAATCTAATCCGGTGCCGGCTCGCATGGCGATGTGGTGGTGGTGGCCCGGTACGTCAGACAATTTATAAAAGTGTACACTCGTGCGAAAATACAATGGGCGCTACCGCGCTACCCGAAAGAAGGAACAAGAAAGAAAAATATAGAGCGGCGAGAAAGACGAGAGAGAAAGAGAGACAGCGTAGGGGAGAACTCTCATGCGCACATACGTACGCGTAGACCTTCTCCAACATCAGGACGGAGGGCTGTAACTCCCGTATATCCGCAACACATAATCTCAGAAACCGTAGAGAGGTAAGCGGGCGGGCAAGCAGGCAGGCAGGCAGGCAGGCACCCACCGCTCTTCTACTT
>NW_021851167.1:1428187-1439526 GCF_003651465.1 Formica exsecta
CTTCTCCTCCACCGACACCTCCGGACACCAGCACCTACCACTCTTCTCACCCGCGAAACTCCCATCCACTACCGGTACCTCCAAACCAAGCCACGGAGTTGTAGCTGCTAACTTAGTTTGTGAACTGCAAAATCCTCCGCCACCCACGAGGGCATACAAATAATAATTCTTTGTTTCGCGCGCCACGGAGACGTGTAAATACCGGCGTGGCTCTCTCCGGCTTGTAGAGAGTCTGCCAGATCTGGCGGGAGGAAGCGAAAGAGAGAGAAAAGGAAAGAAAGAGAGAGAGAGAGAGAGAGAGCGACGGGAAAGAAGCGTGAGGGACTGAGAGGAAGCGGAAGGAGTGCAGTGCGAAGAAGCGAAAAGACCATTCGTGCGGTAACGCCTAAATCGCTCCAACAACTCATCCGCTGAAAGTTGCGACGAGCTTTGAAGATCTACGACGAGAGATGAGGGCTTCACCTCCTTCCGCGTCCTTTCCTACGGAAACGATTCTCCACTTTTCTATCCGCGGGATTGCTACAACCATTGTGGACATTCTCACCCCTATCTCTTTGTAACAGCTTCTTACAATTAGATGTAAAAATTGCATCAATTTTCTTTTACATTTCGAAGTGATATTATTAAGAAATATATGATTATAAATTGCAGTATACAAAGAGCTATTTTTATGAAAAAATGATTGCACATATTAAAACTAATGCTGGTGATAAATAAGAAAACCATGTTGTATGATAATAAAATGTTAATAGGATCATGTAACTGATTTGAAATAATGCGGGGTATACCACCTGGGCGTATCGCGGAACGAAGGCAGACGCAATAAAGATGTAGTGCGAAAGGATATTGACCGCGGAAAAGGCGGAATAAGGTAGAAGTCTAGCGATCGACGTCGAAAGTCCAACGCAGTCGTCCTGGACGGTCTGGCAATAACAGAGTAAACTCCAAGAGCCTGGGAGAGGAACGGAGCAAGCCTAGGTAGGAGAGGTAGAGACGAAAGAAGAGAGAGATGCTGGAAAACGAGAAGAAGGACGAAGAAAAAGAGAGAAAGAGAGACAGAGAAAAAGAGAGAGAGAGAGAGAGAGAGAGAGAGAGAGAGAGAGAGAGAGGGAGAGGGAGAGAGATAGAAGAATGCGGGGTATACCACCTGGGCGTATCGCGGAACGAAGGCAGACGCAATAAAGATGTAGTGCGAAAGGATATTGACCGCGGAAAAGGCGGAATAAGGTAGAAGTCTAGCGATCGACGTCGAAAGTCCAACGCAGTCGTCCTGGACGGTCTGGCAATAACAGAGTAAACTCCAAGAGCCTGGGAGAGGAACGGAGCAAGCCTAGGTAGGAGAGGTAGAGACGAAAGAAGAGAGAGATGCTGGAAAACGAGAAGAAGGACGAAGAAAAAGAGAGAAAGAAGGACGAAGAAAAAGAGAGAGAGAGAGAGAGAAAAAGAGAGAGAGAGAGAGAGAGAGAGAGAGAGAGAGAGAGAGAGAAGGAGAGGGAGAGTGATAGAAGGAAACGAGGCGAGTCGGTCGACGGAACAACAGGGAGAGCCGAGAAAATTGTAAAAGAACAAGCGAGAGGGAAAGCTCGTGCTCGAGCTCCGCGAAGAAAACGCTTCGGTTTATTTCAGTTCGATTTTTCCAGTGTCGCCGTCGCCCTGACGACAATTCGCAGGCGCGGCACAGTTCTCTTCTGTTCCTCTCTCTCTCTCTCTTTCTCTCTCTTACCCTCTGGCTATACTACCTCCCACATTCTTTCTTTCCCTCTCTCTTCTACTAGTGCTTATCTACTCCTTCTCTATTTCGCGTTCTCTCTATCTGTCTCTCTTTCTCTCTCTTTCTCTTCGTCGTCCTCTCTGGACCGACGGAACGAACGAATGGGTTACGCCCAGATGCGCGCATCGAACCCTGGTCAATAGAGTTGTGTCTCCTCTTCGTGCTGGTCTGCCACTCCTCTCCAGGTTCCTCTCCATCTCGCTGCGGGCAGTCTACCCCGACGACATAGAGTCCGAAAAGGGGTGTAGCACTGCCGCGCCGTGTGCGGGGCGGGGGTGAGGGTTGCGTGTAGGTGCGTTGGTCCATCGATACAGGAAAGGGTGGACCCCTCTGCCGACGCCAGGCGAGCAGGAGTTTATCGGGGGGGTGCTGCGTGGTGAGCGAGCATCCGAGCGATCCGTTGTAGGACCACCCCCCGCGCGATTGGAAATCTATTCCCACCCTCGAAGTCGAACCTCGACCTATCGGAGGGTTTGGTTCGGAGATATTGAGTCTGCGCTCTCTCCTCTCACCGTCGTACTTTGTTCGTATCGTGGTTACCCTCACGCCGCATCATGGCTCTCTCGCTCTTTTGTCCTCTCTCTTTCTGCTTTATCATTATTTCCTGGATCTAATCATTCATTTCCCCCCCTCTCTGTACACTCGTTCCTTTTAGCAGTTTTGATTTATCGATTAATTTTTTATTTCATTCAAAGCTATGATTTTCCATATTTTTAATATGAAGAAAATTTTAGCTTGTTTATGTACTTAGTGGAATATAATCTTCATGAAAATAGAAACCAGTAAAAAGAACCAAGTAATAAATGAATAAATGCCTCATCAGCAAGCATTCTTCTTAGTCTACATGACAATGATACCGTCTCTCGTCGTTACGACCGTATAGAATTCACGAGCGATAATAATTCGATCATTTACTCGCGTCGCTTCTTTAAACCACGCGACGGCTCATTATCACCATACGGTTAATAATTCGTAGTATCGGGGGAAGAATTTATTTTAACACAGCGGAACGACACGGTGAATAATTCCGGTCGTGTCGGTGCCGATTAATATCTCGCGCCATTAAAATGGTCTGTAACGCGGGTTTGTATATCACGACGTGGACCTGTCGTTAAGTGCGTTTATGTCTCTTTAGTGGCGCTTGCGTGAAATATTTTCGGTCGATGTTGTTGCACGTGTACACGCACAGCCGGCACTGTGCACGTACACACCTCGCGCGTTATATTCGACGAGCCAACACTCCCGGGACCGGCCATACCTCATTGCACCGGACAGTGGTCAGATATTTTCACAATAGGTTCCACGCCGGTGCTTTCATTGCAGGAAACTTCGCGGCTTGCTGGGGTGTTAAATGGCGGAGCGCCATTGAATACGCTTCCACAATACGGTCACTACGCAGTATCGTAACGCGTTTCTACCTTCGGTCGGCGCCCACGATAGAGAAAGGTAAGCGCGATATTCTCGATGCCGCGCGAAAATTCATCTGTGACGTCGAAGAAACTTCTATCTCGTTTTCAAGCGTTTGTTTTAACTTGGGTCTCCGTGTGTCCGTTCGATATCTACGGTGCGCGAAAGAAACACGACGGTGAACGTAGAAAATTTTCACAACCTAGATAGAAAGATATATGTATCTCGATAGATATCCTCTCGGGCGATCAATACGGCATAGATACGATACATGATACGTGAGAGGTGAGTTGATAACACGGGATACTGAAATTGTGTAATTATTATTATGTGGTGTAATATACGCGAGGATAAATAATTTCGTGCTGCCCTGCTTAGTAGCTTGAATCTCAGATTCTATCCTCCTTGCTTTCGTGATTATTAAATTACAAAGTCGACAAGTGGATTTTACTTTACATCGTTAACGCAAAACTGCAAACATAGATACACACAAATACTTCGGCTTATAGTCCATTAAAAAGAGTACTTAAGTATAATTTACTGTATCTTCTTTTTCTACAAGATTCTCTGTCGAGAAGTTTTGCCAAGGAATTATAAGAGAAAGTAGTCTAGAAGTCTGCAAGACAAGGAGAGTAGAATTGAGGTTGAAAAGCAGGCAAATATATATAAAGATAATGTTGCATGCCCTTAAGTGGATATAGTCACTAAGTAGATGGCTCATATTATTTTACAGTTGTAACATAAGGTGTTCTTTGATACTATAGAATGTTTCTTTTCTCTTTTTTTATTATTTATATTTCAACGTAGTCGAATTAAAAGATGTTACGTTTGAGCTAGAAGGTATCAGTGATTATATATATATATATATTGATAATAAAATCATCTTTTATCTTAAAGCAATAAAGCTCTGTACTTTTTAAATTTATTAATAATATAATTCTTGAGCTTATTGTTAACATGAATGAAATAAAAATCAAATCTCTGCAATATCTGTGTGGTAATTTAATACACTATTTATAAAAATAAAATTAAATTGAAAATAATTCTTTAAAGAGAGAGAGTGAGATTAAAATTCGAAACAATGCTACAAATTTAGAATTGCATTAATCACACATGCATAATAATGTGACAATATTTATAACATTTTGATTCATTATTTTCCATTTATTGTCAGTTTGATTGACGTGGCGATTTAGACAAGGAAAAGCTCGAAAGTGAAATCTTCATCCGAAATGAAGAAAAACGTCGTCCCGTCTACCGGCCATTTCTTCGACAATGCGTTCGCACCCAGCCGAATGAGCAGGCAGCGACGCACGGCGCCGATAAAAAAGAAGAGAATCTTCCCTCTCCGTTTCTTCCTCTCTATTCCGTTCCTTCCTCTATCGCAAGCGGAACCCGTTTGGGGGCGGTGGCGGTATGTCGAGGACCGTCGAAGGGGTGGCCAGGCGAGGTGGGTGGCGAGCGGGCAGAGTACGGCGGGGTGGAGGGCGGCTGTGCGAGAGGGCGCGCAGCGGAGGGTGGTACAAGAGAGGGTATAGAAGCTATCGACGTTTTTACGTAACAAATCAGTCGTAACTGCCGCGCCGGTGCTGCGACCGTGCGCGGTGAACGACCAATGGGAGAGCCAGCCGATATTCGATACCCGATCACATCATAGGTTCCTGGCCGCCGCTTGAAACGCCGCGGTAGTCCAATAGCCAGATGGGGAAAAAGCGTCGTCGGAGAGAGCGAGAGAAAGAGAGGAGAGAGCGAGGAGGAGTAGGGATCGAGAGGATCAAAGTGGGAGAGCGAACGGGAACGCGAGAGGGAGAGGAAGGAAGAGAGCGAGAGGAAGAGGGTGCGCGCATCTACGCCAATGTCGCGGTGATGCGCGCGGGGGTGAAGAGCTACCACGGTGCTACCGTAGGGTTGGATTGCGATTGCACCCCGACCAGCCAACCTCGTGGCAGGCAATTCGTTGGATTCGCCATTTTTTCTTTCCTCTTTTCTCGCACTTTTTTTTCTCCGACGCTCTCTCGCGCGATTCCCCCCCTCTCCCCCTCCCCTCCCCACAAAAAAAGGCAGGGCACAACGACGCAGACGGTTGACTGACTTATTGTTTTGCGAGACTGGAGATTAATCTTCCCCGAACCGCAAAAAACCGGTTATCGTATATCTCGGGAGATGTATCGAAATTTCTATAATAATTTCGAGCTTGTCGACCCCATGTTAATAACGTGGAATTGTTAAGAAATTATCGACATTACAACGTATGTCGTAACGGAATGTACGCCGATATAATGCGCGCGCGATTTCTAAGAGAGCGACTTCGCGCCTTGAGATAAAGAGAAATGTCATTTATAATTCATCCCAGCAGACGAAATTCTAAACGCCTCCAGCTGGTAAGCGCATATACAAAGCGGAGGAAACTCGATCCTAATATCGCCAGTGATTCCTGGATACCGGGAGGATGATAGCGCAGAATTCGCGACGAACACGCGAGGGAAAAGGGGCGGATGGTTCTCAGAGTCCATAGGGGTTACCGAGGACGCAGTACGAACGAAAGGGGGGAGGGGGGAAGGGAGCAGATGATATGCAGAGGGCGGAGGATAGGGGTAGTTGGTGGAAGTAAAGGCGCGAGTGTAGAAGGAGCGTTTTAATCTACGGTCACGCGGAGGAGCGAGACGCTCGGGTCGGTCCTCACTCCCGCGCCCGGATTATAATCAACCCTTTTATCCTAGGCTTTCCATGTCGCTAATTTCCATAATTACACAGACGCTAAAATCACAATATCCTCTGCCGGCAGAAAGGAGTAACCTACGTGAGCTTCCTCCTCCTCCTCCCCCTCCTCCTTCTCCTCCCCCTCCCCCTCCTCCTCCCATGAACGCCGGCAGCGTCACACGAGGAGAATGGTGGTTCATGCAGGGAAAAAGAGAGAGAGAGAGAGAGAGAGAGAAAAATAGGATGAGAGAAGAAGAGTAGTGGCGTAAGAGAGGGAAGAGAAAGAGAAAAATAGGAGAATAGAGAGAAAGAGGATGGGCGGATGAAAGGTATGGGGAGAAGAGAGATGGGGGGAGGGAAGGGGAGGAAGCGGCTCGCTAGAGATAAAGGTACTCTTTAGCTAGGATGGCGCTCGCTCGTATGTTTATGCACTCGTATCCGCGTGGCCGGGCACATGGAAGTGTCTGGATAATCAGCCGAGTGACAAGCCAGCAGGTCTCCGGCTGGCAAGCCTCCGCCGGCGCAAGCATGCCTCTCGACTCGAATTTTGAATGCCAGCTAACTCGGGAAAGTGGGTTTAAAAGTCTCTCGATAAGTCCGTGGCATGGACTGCGTCGACGGAAAAGGTTACGCCGCTCGTAGTTACTACCTCGTATTCTCGTTATGAATGCGGGGGCGACACGACGACTATTAGTACGCGCTGTTCCCCTAATTTTGAACGTGCTGATTTTCCGCCACGAGATTTTCCGTTGCGGAACTCTAAGTAACAACCGCTTCTCTCTGTATCGCGCAACGAGACTATTATCGAGCTTGCCGCACGTCGGCTATCATCCGTTCCGACGTGATAACAGGTTTGAGAAGTTCACGGATAATGAGACGAGACGCGCGAAAAGAAAAATCGCAAAGGAAAATCTCCTTGGACGACGACGAACAAACGCCAAAAAGCCTTTTAGGCGGGTGATCCTTAAGCCGTTTGTCGGGCAAATGCTACTTGGTCACTTAAGTCCCGATGTTCCAGCGCGGAAGGACTCGCCGAGTGACTGGAGTTGACTTTTCTCACTTTAACCTCGCGACGCGATGCTTGGCTTCAGGAGGAGGTGGAGGAGGGGGTTGCTGGGGCTGTATCGAGCGGCCCTCCTACATACATCTATCTCCTCCGACTCACTCTCCTCCTTCCCTCTCCCAGCTTTCCTCTCGCCCGCCCGCTCCATCCTCTTTCGCAAGCATGCCTCTCGACTCGAATTTTGAATGCCAGCTAACTCGGGAAAGTGGGTTTAAAAGTCTCTCGATAAGTCCGTGGCATGGACTGCGTCGACGGAAAAGGTTACGCCGCTCGTAGTTACTACCTCGTATTCTCGTTATGAATGCGGGGGCGACACGACGACTATTAGTACGCGCTGTTCCCCTAATTTTGAACGTGCTGATTTTCCGCCACGAGATTTTCCGTTGCGGAACTCTAAGTAACAACCGCTTCTCTCTGTATCGCGCAACGAGACTATTATCGAGCTTGCCGCACGTCGGCTATCATCCGTTCCGACGTGATAACAGGTTTGAGAAGTTCACGGATAATGAGACGAGACGCGCGAAAAGAAAAATCGCAAAGGAAAATCTCCTTGGACGACGACGAACAAACGCCAAAAAGCCTTTTAGGCGGGTGATCCTTAAGCCGTTTGTCGGGCAAATGCTACTTGGTCACTTAAGTCCCGATGTTCCAGCGCGGAAGGACTCGCCGAGTGACTGGAGTTGACTTTTCTCACTTTAACCTCGCGACGCGATGCTTGGCTTCAGGAGGAGGTGGAGGAGGGGGTTGCTGGGGCTGTATCGAGCGGCCCTCCTACATACATCTATCTCCTCCGACTCACTCTCCTCCTTCCCTCTCCCAGCTTTCCTCTCGCCCGCCCGCTCCATCCTCTGGGAGGGGGTTTGTATCGAGCGGCCCTCCTACATACATCTATCTCCTCCGACTCACTCTCCTCCTTCCCTCTCCCAGCTTTCCTCTCGCCCTCTCGCCCGCCTCTCCTCGCTTTTCTCAACCCCGACACCCTTCCGCCCTCTTTCTCGTCGCCACCGCCTCGCGCCGTCTCACTTCCGCTCTCTCTTTCTCTCTTTCTCTACCTCGAAATGCTCCCGCCGACAAACAAACCGCAGACACTTTGCAGTTTTACGCAATCGTAAGTTTCTTCATTTGTTTGCTCGTTCAACGTTGATTCAAATGTTGTTGTACGCGCGTAGCGGCAAAGATGTATCAGCGCAAAAGTCCTCGTCATACGATAAATAATAGACAATGACAAAAAAAGAAATGCACAAGGAAATGAGAAGCACGAATACTTTATGAAACTTGAAAGAAAACGTGCTAGCAGCATATTTATTTTTATACCTTTTTTTTTTGCTCGCATCTTTTTTTTTAATTTCGTGCAAACGAGAGGAAATATCGACACGGGAGGAGATGGTCTATGTTTCTTTTAGGAGGAGAAAAAAACAAATGTATCAAAAATATCGAGCTAGACGAAAGGCGAAAGCTAGAATTGTTTTCTCTTGATGCAAGCGAGGAGCGAGCAATGCAGGCGAGCAGCGACACTCTACAACTTTATGCACTTTCCTTTACTACTCGGCGGAGGGCTAGGTGAATGAGCGAGCGCAGTGGAGGGGGTTAGTCGACGCCAAAATTGCTTCCAGTGTCGAGTTGCTCGAGGAAACTTTGGATTTTGGGCGAGAGGTGGGTGAGGAAAGGTGAAAGCCGAGAGAGAGAAGGCGCCGGAGTACAAGGTCACGCGTTGAGTCAGATTATTAACTTTTCCCCCCTAGGAGAGAGAGATTCTAAACGAATCTATGCATCTCGCCAAGACGAACCAATGGTACTTGTAGAAATACATAGAACGGATGCTCATTGAAAAATTTAAATAAAATAAAAATTTGATTCTCTAAATATAATAAACCTGTGATAAAAATAAAATAAAATTGACGTCTCTAAGTAATCAATTTAACTATAGATAATTACAAATCTGAATATATCAATTTATTCTTTATGTCACAGTAAATTGTCTAAATTCGATTTCTATGCTTTAGACTGGCGTAGGACGGATAGAAGCGGCTCAAAAGAGTGTCATTTCGTTTCTCGAAATCCTATCTGTATCTCTGCACACGCATTAATCGCTTCATGTATATATACACACATACGCACATACGTCTATACACACATGTATTTACGCGTATAAGGGACGTCTTGTACGATACGGGAGTCAGAGCACAGAGCCGTCGTCCGGATGGGGCGTCGAACGATGAGAGGGTCGTGGACGAAGGGTGGGCCGCGACGGGGGAGGGAAATCGGGCGGAGTGCGGGAATGATGCGGGGCGAGGTGGGACGGATGAGGGGGGTGGGAGGGAAAGGGAAGAGAGAAGTAGGAGAGCAGTATCTTGGAGACTTCGCACTGTATCTTGAAATGAGTTTTGTTGGATCAATAAGTTCCACTATAAGAACACTCTCGCTCTGTCCCGGGGTGTATCGGGGTGTTGGTTCTATCCGTGTTTATCTGTGTCTGCAAATAGATACACGGCGTACATGGGTCCACCCCCTCTTCCCCATCCCTCCTTCGTCTCCCTTTTCTCTTCACTTCTCTCTTCTGTCTCACGCCTCTCCCGTCTCTCCCGTCTCCCCCTATCTATGTACCCGCCGCCGCGCCACTCAACTATGTACGAATAGGATAGTCGCTACAAGCATTTCGAGATGAGTCGAACTCAATCTCGCGGCAGACACACGCCGCGTAGTCTTATCCAGAACGAATTCACCGTCTTCCGGTAATCACGTGAATATGGATACGCGGAGTTTCTGTAATTAACGGCGACGTCATCGCGCGAGACAGACGACACGACCTGGAGGGAGCGACGGACGAATCGAACTCTCCTCCCCTCCTCTCCCCTCCCCTCCTCCTCCTCGCCCCAAAATTTAGATTACAATGAAAGAACTGAAGGATGATTAATCCTGCCGATCAAATAGCAGAACGATGGTACCGATGCAATTTTTAAATGCCACGTAAACATGATGACGCTGACACAATCGCGTGATTGGCAGAGCTTTAGAAGCTTGGTCCCGTCGTAATCCCGGAAGTTTTCTTTTCTTTTTGACAAGTACGTTAGGAGCTCGACGTCTCTATATATGATTGAAATATTGTAGACTCAACTATCGCGGGGCTATTTTTCAAGCGTACGATTCCCGTTCGAACCAACGCCACGTTGAGACTTTTCAGGCTTCGGAAACACGAACCGCGCGCGTTTCACTGCACGCGATTGTTGTGATTTACTGCCATTTAAAACATAGTCTTGTTTAGCATAGAAGTTATTGACACCAATACTGAGTCAGTTAATCGTATGTAATCTTCTCTTGTTGTTTTTCAAAAAAATCGATCTTTCTCTCTTTTGTACATTCGAGGATGAGAAAACGCTTTAATATGCAGCATTAAAAAAACAAGAAAGTAATCGAATTTTAAAATAATTTAAGCGATGGAGGATTGTAACATGGAATTGTTTCGATAAAATTAGGTCAGCGTCATGTTCTTTCCGAAATAATCACAGTTTTGGAGTCAGCCTGTACCAATGCCAGGGTAGCATTACCGTATGTACCGATAGAATACAATCTATACCCAGCGTCGGGGGTGCCGCTTACATAAGAGACCACTCTTCCTCTCTTCCTTCCTCTTTCTCTCTCCCCATCTCTCTCTCTCTCTCTCTCTCTCTCTCTCTTTCACACTTTAGACGAAGTACACAGTAAACAGGTACACATTGTATACGCATTCACGTATACATTGAAATCCAACCAAGCAGCGCAGCCAACCAAACGGGTGGGCTGCAGTGTCGCAGTGGAACTCGTAGATAGGGGTAACAATTGCTATCGGCCCGTAACAAATGCGCGGCAACCTGCGTTCGCAAGCTACGCCATCGGAACCTTTCTCCCCCCTTTCCCTCCACCTTCCTTTTCCGTTTATCCGCTCTGTCTCTTCCCGCACCCGCCGCGAGACGACTACGGCGATCATTATATTTCCTGATTAAAATAACACTAATGCTCTCCTCCGGGTTTTGCAATTCGAGATTCCGACCCAGCTACGATCCGCCACCGTTTCTCGGTCGGTCCTCTTCGTGTTTATATCTCTCGCACCCGCGCTACCGATCCACTATCGTTTGCTCGGTATTTGCACAACGACGCTTCGAGCCGTGCGATTCTTGGCTTGGTGCCTGCGTCTTGACTTACGGCGTTCATAAGAACCTCGTAAGTTAGACGTTTGAATTCGAGCGTGATTGACTCCGCGACAGGAACAAATAATCATTTCTGCATTAAATGTAAATATTTTCTTTAATCGGAAAAATTATTAATATACATTTATATATTTTGTTATCTGTATTTTTAATTTTTGTCTTTCTGTAAATTTTGAATAATACGAAAAATTGAATATAATAGGAACTGTTTTGT
>NW_021851167.1:1440453-1444076 GCF_003651465.1 Formica exsecta
TCCCTCTTTTCCCTCCGACATTCGTGGCCTTCCACCCCTTCCGCCTCTTTCTCTACCTCTTCTACCTTCTCCTCCTTCACCTCCTCCTACGGCTTTTCCGCCTCCCCGCGCAAGCTCTCGCCCATCCTTCGCGACTCACCTACCTAAACCCTCCCCTCCTTCCTCAATCTCTCCTCGCCCTCGTCCTTTTCTCAACCCCGACACCCTTCCGCTCTCTTTCTCGCCGCCACCGCCTCGCGCCGTCTCACTTCCGCTCTCTCTTTCTCTAGGCCTTTACCTCGAAATGCTCCCGCCGACAAACAAACCGCAGACACTTTGCAGTTTTACGCAATCGTAAGTTTCTTCATTTGTTTGCTCGTTCAACGTTGATTCAAATGTTGTTGTACGCGCGTAGCGGCAAAGATGTATCAGCGCAAAAGTCCTCGTCATACGATAAATAATAGACAATGACAAAAAAAGAAATGCACAAGGAAATGAGAAGCACGAATACTTTATGAAACTTGAAAGAAAACGTGCTAGCAGCATATTTATTTTTATACCTTTTTTTTTTGCTCGCATCTTTTTTTTTAATTTCGTGCAAACGAGAGGAAATATCGACACGGGAGGAGATGGTCTATGTTTCTTTTAGGAGGAGAAAAAAACAAATGTATCAAAAATATCGAGCTAGACGAAAGGCGAAAGCTAGAATTGTTTTCTCTTGATGCAAGCGAGGAGCGAGCAATGCAGGCGAGCAGCGACACTCTACAACTTTATGCACTTTCCTTTACTACTCGGCGGAGGGCTAGGTGAATGAGCGAGCGCAGTGGAGGGGGTTAGTCGACGCCAAAATTGCTTCCAGTGTCGAGTTGCTCGAGGAAACTTTGGATTTTGGGCGAGAGGTGGGTGAGGAAAGGTGAAAGCCGAGAGAGAGAAGGCGCCGGAGTACAAGGTCACGCGTTGAGTCAGATTATTAACTTTTCCCCCCTAGGAGAGAGAGATTCTAAACGAATCTATGCATCTCGCCAAGACGAACCAATGGTACTTGTAGAAATACATAGAACGGATGCTCATTGAAAAATTTAAATAAAATAAAAATTTGATTCTCTAAATATAATAAACCTGTGATAAAAATAAAATAAAATTGACGTCTCTAAGTAATCAATTTAACTATAGATAATTACAAATCTGAATATATCAATTTATTCTTTATGTCACAGTAAATTGTCTAAATTCGATTTCTATGCTTTAGACTGGCGTAGGACGGATAGAAGCGGCTCAAAAGAGTGTCATTTCGTTTCTCGAAATCCTATCTGTATCTCTGCACACGCATTAATCGCTTCATGTATATATACACACATACGCACATACGTCTATACACACATGTATTTACGCGTATAAGGGACGTCTTGTACGATACGGGAGTCAGAGCACAGAGCCGTCGTCCGGATGGGGCGTCGAACGATGAGAGGGTCGTGGACGAAGGGTGGGCCGCGACGGGGGAGGGAAATCGGGCGGAGTGCGGGAATGATGCGGGGCGAGGTGGGACGGATGAGGGGGGTGGGAGGGAAAGGGAAGAGAGAAGTAGGAGAGCAGTATCTTGGAGACTTCGCACTGTATCTTGAAATGAGTTTTGTTGGATCAATAAGTTCCACTATAAGAACACTCTCGCTCTGTCCCGGGGTGTATCGGGGTGTTGGTTCTATCCGTGTTTATCTGTGTCTGCAAATAGATACACGGCGTACATGGGTCCACCCCCTCTTCCCCATCCCTCCTTCGTCTCCCTTTTCTCTTCACTTCTCTCTTCTGTCTCACGCCTCTCCCGTCTCTCCCGTCTCCCCCTATCTATGTACCCGCCGCCGCGCCACTCAACTATGTACGAATAGGATAGTCGCTACAAGCATTTCGAGATGAGTCGAACTCAATCTCGCGGCAGACACACGCCGCGTAGTCTTATCCAGAACGAATTCACCGTCTTCCGGTAATCACGTGAATATGGATACGCGGAGTTTCTGTAATTAACGGCGACGTCATCGCGCGAGACAGACGACACGACCTGGAGGGAGCGACGGACGAATCGAACTCTCCTCCCCTCCTCTCCCCTCCCCTCCTCCTCCTCGCCCCAAAATTTAGATTACAATGAAAGAACTGAAGGATGATTAATCCTGCCGATCAAATAGCAGAACGATGGTACCGATGCAATTTTTAAATGCCACGTAAACATGATGACGCTGACACAATCGCGTGATTGGCAGAGCTTTAGAAGCTTGGTCCCGTCGTAATCCCGGAAGTTTTCTTTTCTTTTTGACAAGTACGTTAGGAGCTCGACGTCTCTATATATGATTGAAATATTGTAGACTCAACTATCGCGGGGCTATTTTTCAAGCGTACGATTCCCGTTCGAACCAACGCCACGTTGAGACTTTTCAGGCTTCGGAAACACGAACCGCGCGCGTTTCACTGCACGCGATTGTTGTGATTTACTGCCATTTAAAACATAGTCTTGTTTAGCATAGAAGTTATTGACACCAATACTGAGTCAGTTAATCGTATGTAATCTTCTCTTGTTGTTTTTCAAAAAAATCGATCTTTCTCTCTTTTGTACATTCGAGGATGAGAAAACGCTTTAATATGCAGCATTAAAAAAACAAGAAAGTAATCGAATTTTAAAATAATTTAAGCGATGGAGGATTGTAACATGGAATTGTTTCGATAAAATTAGGTCAGCGTCATGTTCTTTCCGAAATAATCACAGTTTTGGAGTCAGCCTGTACCAATGCCAGGGTAGCATTACCGTATGTACCGATAGAATACAATCTATACCCAGCGTCGGGGGTGCCGCTTACATAAGAGACCACTCTTCCTCTCTTCCTTCCTCTTTCTCTCTCCCCATCTCTCTCTCTCTCTCTCTCTCTCTCTCTCTTTCACACTTTAGACGAAGTACACAGTAAACAGGTACACATTGTATACGCATTCACGTATACATTGAAATCCAACCAAGCAGCGCAGCCAACCAAACGGGTGGGCTGCAGTGTCGCAGTGGAACTCGTAGATAGGGGTAACAATTGCTATCGGCCCGTAACAAATGCGCGGCAACCTGCGTTCGCAAGCTACGCCATCGGAACCTTTCTCCCCCCTTTCCCTCCACCTTCCTTTTCCGTTTATCCGCTCTGTCTCTTCCCGCACCCGCCGCGAGACGACTACGGCGATCATTATATTTCCTGATTAAAATAACACTAATGCTCTCCTCCGGGTTTTGCAATTCGAGATTCCGACCCAGCTACGATCCGCCACCGTTTCTCGGTCGGTCCTCTTCGTGTTTATATCTCTCGCACCCGCGCTACCGATCCACTATCGTTTGCTCGGTATTTGCACAACGACGCTTCGAGCCGTGCGATTCTTGGCTTGGTGCCTGCGTCTTGACTTACGGCGTTCATAAGAACCTCGTAAGTTAGACGTTTGAATTCGAGCGTGATTGACTCCGCGACAGGAACAAATAATCATTTCTGCATTAAATGTAAATATTTTCTTTAATCGGAAAAATTATTAATATACATTTATATATTTTGTTATCTGTATTTTTAATTTTTGTCTTTCTGTAAATTTTGAATAATACGAAAAATTGAATATAATAGGAACTGTTTTGT
>NW_021851167.1:1449439-1476154 GCF_003651465.1 Formica exsecta
TCCCTCTTTTCCCTCCGACATTCGTGGCCTTCCACCCCTTCCGCCTCTTTCTCTACCTCTTCTACCTTCTCCTCCTTCACCTCCTCCTACGGCTTTTCCGCCTCCCCGCGCAAGCTCTCGCCCATCCTTCGCGACTCACCTACCTAAACCCTCCCCTCCTTCCTCAATCTCTCCTCGCCCTCGTCCTTTTCTCAACCCCGACACCCTTCCGCTCTCTTTCTCGCCGCCACCGCCTCGCGCCGTCTCACTTCCGCTCTCTCTTTCTCTAGGCCTTTACCTCGAAATGCTCCCGCCGACAAACAAACCGCAGACACTTTGCAGTTTTACGCAATCGTAAGTTTCTTCATTTGTTTGCTCGTTCAACGTTGATTCAAATGTTGTTGTACGCGCGTAGCGGCAAAGATGTATCAGCGCAAAAGTCCTCGTCATACGATAAATAATAGACAATGACAAAAAAAGAAATGCACAAGGAAATGAGAAGCACGAATACTTTATGAAACTTGAAAGAAAACGTGCTAGCAGCATATTTATTTTTATACCTTTTTTTTTTGCTCGCATCTTTTTTTTTAATTTCGTGCAAACGAGAGGAAATATCGACACGGGAGGAGATGGTCTATGTTTCTTTTAGGAGGAGAAAAAAACAAATGTATCAAAAATATCGAGCTAGACGAAAGGCGAAAGCTAGAATTGTTTTCTCTTGATGCAAGCGAGGAGCGAGCAATGCAGGCGAGCAGCGACACTCTACAACTTTATGCACTTTCCTTTACTACTCGGCGGAGGGCTAGGTGAATGAGCGAGCGCAGTGGAGGGGGTTAGTCGACGCCAAAATTGCTTCCAGTGTCGAGTTGCTCGAGGAAACTTTGGATTTTGGGCGAGAGGTGGGTGAGGAAAGGTGAAAGCCGAGAGAGAGAAGGCGCCGGAGTACAAGGTCACGCGTTGAGTCAGATTATTAACTTTTCCCCCCTAGGAGAGAGAGATTCTAAACGAATCTATGCATCTCGCCAAGACGAACCAATGGTACTTGTAGAAATACATAGAACGGATGCTCATTGAAAAATTTAAATAAAATAAAAATTTGATTCTCTAAATATAATAAACCTGTGATAAAAATAAAATAAAATTGACGTCTCTAAGTAATCAATTTAACTATAGATAATTACAAATCTGAATATATCAATTTATTCTTTATGTCACAGTAAATTGTCTAAATTCGATTTCTATGCTTTAGACTGGCGTAGGACGGATAGAAGCGGCTCAAAAGAGTGTCATTTCGTTTCTCGAAATCCTATCTGTATCTCTGCACACGCATTAATCGCTTCATGTATATATACACACATACGCACATACGTCTATACACACATGTATTTACGCGTATAAGGGACGTCTTGTACGATACGGGAGTCAGAGCACAGAGCCGTCGTCCGGATGGGGCGTCGAACGATGAGAGGGTCGTGGACGAAGGGTGGGCCGCGACGGGGGAGGGAAATCGGGCGGAGTGCGGGAATGATGCGGGGCGAGGTGGGACGGATGAGGGGGGTGGGAGGGAAAGGGAAGAGAGAAGTAGGAGAGCAGTATCTTGGAGACTTCGCACTGTATCTTGAAATGAGTTTTGTTGGATCAATAAGTTCCACTATAAGAACACTCTCGCTCTGTCCCGGGGTGTATCGGGGTGTTGGTTCTATCCGTGTTTATCTGTGTCTGCAAATAGATACACGGCGTACATGGGTCCACCCCCTCTTCCCCATCCCTCCTTCGTCTCCCTTTTCTCTTCACTTCTCTCTTCTGTCTCACGCCTCTCCCGTCTCTCCCGTCTCCCCCTATCTATGTACCCGCCGCCGCGCCACTCAACTATGTACGAATAGGATAGTCGCTACAAGCATTTCGAGATGAGTCGAACTCAATCTCGCGGCAGACACACGCCGCGTAGTCTTATCCAGAACGAATTCACCGTCTTCCGGTAATCACGTGAATATGGATACGCGGAGTTTCTGTAATTAACGGCGACGTCATCGCGCGAGACAGACGACACGACCTGGAGGGAGCGACGGACGAATCGAACTCTCCTCCCCTCCTCTCCCCTCCCCTCCTCCTCCTCGCCCCAAAATTTAGATTACAATGAAAGAACTGAAGGATGATTAATCCTGCCGATCAAATAGCAGAACGATGGTACCGATGCAATTTTTAAATGCCACGTAAACATGATGACGCTGACACAATCGCGTGATTGGCAGAGCTTTAGAAGCTTGGTCCCGTCGTAATCCCGGAAGTTTTCTTTTCTTTTTGACAAGTACGTTAGGAGCTCGACGTCTCTATATATGATTGAAATATTGTAGACTCAACTATCGCGGGGCTATTTTTCAAGCGTACGATTCCCGTTCGAACCAACGCCACGTTGAGACTTTTCAGGCTTCGGAAACACGAACCGCGCGCGTTTCACTGCACGCGATTGTTGTGATTTACTGCCATTTAAAACATAGTCTTGTTTAGCATAGAAGTTATTGACACCAATACTGAGTCAGTTAATCGTATGTAATCTTCTCTTGTTGTTTTTCAAAAAAATCGATCTTTCTCTCTTTTGTACATTCGAGGATGAGAAAACGCTTTAATATGCAGCATTAAAAAAACAAGAAAGTAATCGAATTTTAAAATAATTTAAGCGATGGAGGATTGTAACATGGAATTGTTTCGATAAAATTAGGTCAGCGTCATGTTCTTTCCGAAATAATCACAGTTTTGGAGTCAGCCTGTACCAATGCCAGGGTAGCATTACCGTATGTACCGATAGAATACAATCTATACCCAGCGTCGGGGGTGCCGCTTACATAAGAGACCACTCTTCCTCTCTTCCTTCCTCTTTCTCTCTCCCCATCTCTCTCTCTCTCTCTCTCTCTCTCTCTCTTTCACACTTTAGACGAAGTACACAGTAAACAGGTACACATTGTATACGCATTCACGTATACATTGAAATCCAACCAAGCAGCGCAGCCAACCAAACGGGTGGGCTGCAGTGTCGCAGTGGAACTCGTAGATAGGGGTAACAATTGCTATCGGCCCGTAACAAATGCGCGGCAACCTGCGTTCGCAAGCTACGCCATCGGAACCTTTCTCCCCCCTTTCCCTCCACCTTCCTTTTCCGTTTATCCGCTCTGTCTCTTCCCGCACCCGCCGCGAGACGACTACGGCGATCATTATATTTCCTGATTAAAATAACACTAATGCTCTCCTCCGGGTTTTGCAATTCGAGATTCCGACCCAGCTACGATCCGCCACCGTTTCTCGGTCGGTCCTCTTCGTGTTTATATCTCTCGCACCCGCGCTACCGATCCACTATCGTTTGCTCGGTATTTGCACAACGACGCTTCGAGCCGTGCGATTCTTGGCTTGGTGCCTGCGTCTTGACTTACGGCGTTCATAAGAACCTCGTAAGTTAGACGTTTGAATTCGAGCGTGATTGACTCCGCGACAGGAACAAATAATCATTTCTGCATTAAATGTAAATATTTTCTTTAATCGGAAAAATTATTAATATACATTTATATATTTTGTTATTTGTATTTTTAATTTTTGTCTTTCTGTAAATTTTGAATAATACGAAAAATTGAATATAATAGGAACTGTTTTGTGAGATGGAGAGAATTCTTAGAAATTTATTTAAAAAAAATTAAATAAAACTATTAGTTTTATTTTTTTTAAATTAATTTATATATTTGAGCACATGCAAAACAAGCGGTGAAAGATTCTTGAAATTTGACTAAAGCAAGTCCTGTCGACTGGCTCTTATTTCACAGCGCAGAATGCGAAGGGACTCGAGATCGCCGAGTTCGTTCCAGCTGATTTAGGGTCCATCCCGCGTCTTGATCCTTCAACAATGAACCTGATCGCGGAGTCGCGACACGGACTCGTCCGCGCTGTCCCTCTCCTGCGTAAATATCTAAATCTCCGGGGCCCTTCCGCCGCGAGGAGAGGCAGGCCCCCTTTGTGCGCGAATCTCCAGCGATAATCAGACCTCTCTTGTGTCTCCCGTGCGTGGAGCGGCGGTACCGTTTTATGACGAGGCCCGGTAAATCATCTCGGGACCCTCGTGGAAATGTCTTAGGGACGTCGTAGGATTCGGTACGCCCGTTCAGCGGCAAGAGTTTCTCTTCTCTCGCGCACTCTTTTCTCTCCGATCTGCATCCGATAACGAGCTTAACTCGGCTCGAGTATGCGACTGACCGTGCGGAGATGCATCACCGTGCCGTTTTTATCTCCACCGTGGAGCAAATTTACAGACGACGACGAATACGCGCCGTTCTCGGTAGCGTCTCTATTGGAAGCAAGATACTCGTGTTTCGTTGAATCACGCCATCGTGCCAAAAGATATATCAGCAACATCCCCTTATGTTTTAACAGAAAAGTGTGTTATATTTATTTATATATCAACATTAAATTTTCCTTTTGTCACTCGAATATGTAGACAGGTAACGTTGTTAAAAAACAATATTTTTAGCGATGACATACCAAAGATATATATTTCTTGCGATTGTTCTAGATTGTGGAAAATACGCAATCGAATTTCACTTTACTTGTCTCGCGATGACATTATAAAGTCGGGTTTAACAGCTTGCGCGTAAATTTCTGACGCGGCGCGCATCGCGATGCAACGATGTACACGCGCACGAGAAAATGTGCGCGAGCGTATCTAAAAAGCGAAGCAACGTCCGAGATACCGCGCACAGGGGAAGGGATACGGATACCAACACACACGCTTCGCATCGCGGTCGCTTACCGATGCACGCATACGGCTCATGTGCGTAATTAGAAGCTGCCGCGAACAATGAGGAGAGTGTAACTTTTATTTCGCTTATCCGCGATGCCGATCTACCCAACCTTCTTCGCGCGCTTCTGGATCCATCGTGACTAGAGCGCGTACGAGAGTTCGGTATGAGGTTCAGGGGCGAACACAGAACCGGCGACGACGACGATCGCGGTGAACGCAGGAAACTGTTTAACTGATTGTCGCTTCGAGGTAAACTTTGCAGTCACTTTTCCGCACGCTATGTATATATGTACGTACTTCCTGCTTGAGTTACTTACCTATGTCATGGACGGAGGCGATATATCGGCCGCGAGAGCTGCAACGGGCTGATATACACATACCTCTACACGCATATAAGTCTTCGCTAATTGGAGATATTTTTAAATTAGAAAATATTTCATCATATTATTTACACAATTTTTAGATATATTTTTGTATCTATATTATATAAATTTTTTAAATATACATAAATATTTTTTTTTTACATTAAAATTTTCTTTAAATATTTTAATTAAGGAAATCAATTAAATTTCAAATCTATTTTGAGAAGATCGCAAAAAATGTCGTTTCAGTATGTTACTAGATCGCCATAAATTTAAATTTTTACTCTCCGTAATTGTGCGTGTTTTTTCCACGAAGGTGAGAGTGAGGGTGGAAAGACGAAGGAAAATGACGCGGACATGCCGATTACCTACCGTATTCAAGAAGTGGAGATGCGTGTTCGTACGGGCGCTGTGCACGAGCGAGAGTTAACAAGGTTAAACATCTCAGCCGAGTTAACGGGAACATTAACACTCCACGACGATTACGATTAGAGACGTCTCGAGCGAATGAGCGAGGTACGAAGGACTTTGACGCCGCAGGGACGGCGGGGGAGGGACGGAGGGCGTTAAGGAGCGCCGAGGGGCAGAGAATCAGAGGGAGATTCTCTTGTCGGCGGAAAAGGCCGAAAGTAGAAGATTCAAGGTGGTAAAGGTGGACTTTAACTTCGGAGTCGTATTAAAAGTTCCTCGTGCCAACGAATCCTTGCAGACGCTCCGGTCTTACATTTATGAAGTAACCTTCTCTCGCGCATTGTTGTTGTCGAAACACCATCGACTCTTTGTATAAGTATAATATATGTAAAATTCTACGGCAATACATAGCATGAGAATTCGAAATAGAAAGTATAATTTTATCTAAATAAGCATATGGCGAACTGACATGATCATAAGTAGAGCACAATTATAGGATGATAAGACAAAATTATATAAATTTTGATATTTAGTGTATTTTATTTGCAATGAAATACAAACATTATACTTATATGCGGTTTAGGACGCAAGTAAAAATTTTGCAAAAATTCCGCCGTTAAGCGTATCGTGCGAGCTGTTTACAAGCTTCATACGCGAAGCCGTAAAAGTCGATGGTGCGACAAATGGGAGGGTCGATCCCGAAGCGTAGTATTCGGTGCAGGGGGTCAATCAACGGAACGACAATTTCTCGAGCTATTTTCGAGCTCCCGGCGAAACGGCCGGCCGTAGGAATATATCGATAGAACGCGCATTATCATATTATGGAACTCTCCATACAGTTTCAGCCGACCTCCCTTCCTTAATTTAAATTCTATTACACCCGATCTCTATTCCCTCTTTCCTATGAATATTCAAACTGGGCGAGACCCACCACCGCCTTTCCTCCCATCATCTATCGGGTATCCAAAGAATTAAATTAATATACCGAGCGAAACAGCCCTCACCACCTTCCTCTCTCCGTATCTTCTTCCTCCCATCATCTCGTCTATGTCGCACCGGCTCGTGCGGAGAAGCTAACGAAGGCATGGGAGAGGGGGGGGGGGATGGATCGCGTCCCCTTAGAAAAGCTTGTCTCGACGGCCATTAACGTCGTTTTCACGTCGAAACGGGATAATTAGCTCGGAAGCTCGGACAAAGAATTAAATTAATATACCGAGCGAAACAGCCCTCACCACCTTCCTCTCTCCGTATCTTCTTCCTCCCATCATCTCGTCTATGTCGCACCGGCTCGTGCGGAGAAGCTAACGAAGGCATGGGAGAGGGGGGGGGGGGATGGATCGCGTCCCCTTAGAAAAGCTTGTCTCGACGGCCATTAACGTCGTTTTCACGTCGAAACGGGATAATTAGCTCGGAAAATCAGAGTTCGATCGATCAAACAAGATTTTTATGAAAAACCCGCTTGCTTATTCGGCAAATATGTGAATACGAATCATACTTTTTATTCTCGCGAAATATCTGATCTGTTATCAGTAAAGTATAATCCATAATTGTTACACACACACAAAGTGTTTTAACCAGGTGGAATTCGCATTAGCGCGCATAGTCAATGCCAAAATCTTCCCATGGCGATGAAGTTCGCCGATAAATATTTAGAAGGGAAATGACGGGTAGACAAGAGTGTAAATCATTGGTACGCGCATCCCGATTAAAATAGAGCACGTATATACAATTACTATCTTCCTGGCAAGTGCGTTCCGTTAGCGCTACTTGTTACTAGCTACCCATTATAATCTTATACAATGTTACCTTCCGTCACGAGTATTATATGTTATAGTACGCTTGGTTGATTCGCCATAATTATTAGCCATTTAATGAAAAAGTTTGCGTGTCTTCACGCGACTCTCGCACTGATAAAGTATGTTCAACCATAAATGGCTACAGTATATGTAATCAGACAAGTTTTTCACCTTTATTGCTAACATGCAATATATGGAACGTTCAATAATTCTTTATAGAAAAAAATATATATTTCCCAATTAAATAACAATTAACTCCACTATATTATTTTTTTCTTCTTTTTTTACACATTTCTATATTTATAATTTCACCGAAAAGATAATTCTCGTATAATCGAAACAAACTATCGACTAATCTTCATCTGGAATACATTTTACGCCATTGCAACGTCATGTCTAGCGTGATATAGAGAACGAAATACATCTTGCCATTTTGGCATCTCGGAGAGAAAGACGCTAAGGAATACACCTAATGCTCTGGGAAAAATTTTCTACAAGCAGTCGGTTCGGAAAAACTCAGTCGTTGGGTTCCGTAGCATGGCCGAGCTAAGTAGACCATGTCCCTGCGCGCGGCTCGTACACCTTGCAGCCGTCAGGGAACGCCGCTTAATGGCGAGATAGACTTGCTTATTATGTGATAAATATAGAAACGTAATTATTGATAAGCGTTAATGAGCGTTCCCGTGCACATACGGCGCGCATCCTTCACAATCATGCACCCGCGCTTGCTCACGCACGACGACGGAGACGAGAAGGCACTCATGCGCGCATTGTTCTCGCATGCGCGTGTGAGTTCTCTATCCTCCCCTTTCCTCTCCTCGTCCCTTCTCTCCTCCTTGGTCGCATTATAAATATAATTGTGCGTATATATACATGTGTGAGGAGAATCGCAATATCGAGGCGGCGTAGGATATCTCCTACGCATGGCCAGTATAAGGGGTCGGAAAACTCTCGGTAAGATCACCGATAAAAATAGCACGTCGAATGAGCACCATGCCCGCCGGTTAGATCTTGCGATCTTGATCATGGCACGTCGTGCAAGACGCGCGGCGGCGAGGCGATTTTGCTTCGTTTTCTTATTATTTTCCTCCGCTGCCTTTTTCCTCGCGTTCGTGCGCGCGAACCTTTTCCTTTTTCCTTCCACTTGGTCGCCGTGGCGCGCCGTGGATACGTATGTTATATATGTGTGTGTATATGTTTGCAGATGGGTGAACGATTGTGTGAGTATATATGCCCACCGAGTGGAAC
Source organism: Formica exsecta (assembly GCF_003651465.1). Taxonomy (NCBI): domain Eukaryota; kingdom Metazoa; phylum Arthropoda; class Insecta; order Hymenoptera; family Formicidae; genus Formica; species Formica exsecta. The sequence goes on from NW_021851167.1 coordinate 1,458,016, forward strand.
TCTCGCGGGATAATTTGCGAGGGATGATGCTTCGCGTGCAAAGTCGACTCGAAGTCCAATCTACTGAGGATCTACTTGAAATCTTGGGCGATGATTCGTCTAGGCGCGATCTCGTTTGATTCTAACAATTTACTGATCTGCTAAGATAATATGTTTTGAACAATTGAATACTGACGTTTAATAATCATTTAAGAATTCAATAATAATAAATGAGCAAAATATACTATATGAAAAAAATGTAAAGAAAATATGATATATAAAATTTATAAAAATATGACAACTTTAATCTCTTGAGAAACGTCGAAATGATAAGTGACAATAAGATTCACAAATAATTTTTGATTTAATAATAACATATTTAAATTTTACATTTTGTGCATTTATAAATAATTGACACGCGAGATCTTACATTTTATGGTTAAGATATATACTTAAAATCAATGCAATCTCCAGTCCTTAAAGCGTGAAAATTACACTCATTAAATATTTCTATCTATCTCCAATAATACTTATTTTGTACAGCAATATATGTGTGAAATACATATCTTTCGTATCTCTTCTAAGAATAATTTCAGAATCGCTGGCACCTTTTAATCAATGTTCCTAATTTAATTCGGTCTGTCACATTAATTCTTATTAATCATCCGATTTCACATTCAGGTTTATCTCAAAGATTCGATTAAAAGTGACGTGAATACCAGTGACAGACATATCAGACAGGAATCTTTATGCTTCCGGAGCAAGTAATCAATCCTAAGACTCACTTGTGGCTTATGTTACCGGAATTGGAAAATATAATAACGGGCGAAATAATTACATTTCAAGTCAATGATCGCGTTCAGTGATATTCAATGAGATTTTCAATCTTGCACATCTGAATGATAAATATCCAATTTTAACGAAGAAGCCGGTCGCGATAGATGAGAAGTATATATATCCAACGAGCTATTTAACGCGAAAAATGACGAGGTGCAACGGGAGGAGAAGAAAGAGAGAGAGAGAGAGAGAGAGAGACAGCCGGTAATCTAGATCGGCATGAATCTAACGGGCCATCTTGTCAGCATGCAGAATGAAAAGAAGGGAGAGGTGAGAAGTATTAGATTCGTGGTACCGATAACACGTCTGTCCCAGGACTAAACCGACCTATAGGAATCCGAAAACATATGCCGTCAGGTCCATAACAAGATCCCGTTAAGACACTCGGTTTGTTGGTCCCGGGAGAGCGCAATCTTCGGAATCAAACGAAGACATAGATCATTCTAAAAATATGCTCCCACCACCGAAGCTCCTTCGCCGCCACCACCGCCTTCGCCTTCTTCATCCTCTCAAGGCATCGTCGCGTCGGGATGGGTAATACAAAGCGTCAGGACGATAAGGCATTCGCATAACTCCTTTTGAATTATTTGAGTTATTTCACTATTAGATACGGCATGCGGCTCTTGCGAGCCGCGACGACGACGCCGAAGCAAACGTTCGGGCGCGACACAACGCGACATTCTCGTCATCTCGTGTCTTTGTGGCTTTAGCAGATCTCCAAATTGTGTTCTAATTCTCTTATAAAACGCCCTTTCGTTATTAATAATATTAAAGAGAAAGTGCTTTGAGTCCGCGTCGCGATTTTGGCACGTGACGATTACCGAAATAATAATCCTATTAATTCGATAATAATCTAAGCGCTGAGAACGATATACTTATGTATATAGTTATATATTTATAATAAAAAGAATAACGCACGTGACAGTTTTATCAAGAAGTGATAAAACTTTTGTGCAAAGAATATTCTATAATAATAATATTACATTACCAGCACATATATAATATTAAAGTTATAAATTTTTTAGAACGAATACATCTCTTGAAATCGAGATAGACCCATTATAATTATTTTTCTCTATTTTTTATATATACATATTTTTCTTTAAATAACTACTATCATTTCTTTCAATACGTCAAAGCTCCAATTTCATCCGGCGATCGCACATTCCGACCGTTGTCCGGATCATGAGACTGGCGTCGGCGGGAAAACGCGCGCAGCGGACGTCGTCCAGCTGATAATTGTAAGTGAGCGCTCAGCTCGAGCGACGCACGAGGTATGACGACGGCGCGTCTCGGCGATTATCACGTCCGTCACGATTATGCGTACCGTCACGTCCCGACGCCGCCGACGACGACGACGACGACGACGATCACGACGATGTTCGCCTGCCGAGGGGGATCGAGCGGTTTTATGTGCGTCGCTTTGTCGTCGTCGTCGTTGTCCTCGGCCATCGTACGCCGGTACGCATGACGGATGCCTGATTTCTATAACTGTTTTTCATAAGTAACACTATGCTCTTTCCGGCCTTTGTAAATTACGCTCATCTCCGCGCGCAGGCATGAACGGTGACTTATCAACGCCTGAGAGGCTGTGATAATTTTTTGGAAATTTTCTATCTCCTTCTATTCCATGCCAAATACAATTCTTAAAGATTAATCTGATATTGCTATGCGGTATTTCTCAATAATTAAAGGCTCGAAGAGCTTAGGTTTTTTTTTTAATTAATTTCGACGTAGATGTCTGATTTAATGTGGCTGCCCAAACTTTCATTAAATATATATAAAAATTATAATCTGTAAAAATTCTTTCCGCAAAATTCCATCTTTTTTCAGCTTATCAATGCGTTCTTTATCTTTTTTTTTTTCTTGGGGAAAGAAACGCAGCTTTTTATCCGACTGCTTCGTTCGAAGGTTCAATGTCGCATATTCTTTCCTTCTTTCTTTCTATTTTCTTTCTAGTTTCCCTTGGACTCAGCGACGATGGTCGCGTGTCCTCGTCGCTCGCTTCTTAATCGAGGCGACAGTGCTCGGCCGGGACATTAGCCGCTCACTGCCATGAAACTTCGTTCGACCGTGTTAACTATGGCCGCGCGATTGTTCGCACCGCGCTGAGACGGCCGTGCGATGATTTCACCGGAAACCCGCGACGCGGTGCGTAAACAGCGTGTTGTCGACCGATAGTCGGCGCCGGACAATCGCTGATGGGTATCGAGATAATCGAAACGCGTGTAAAAGACAGCGCAAATGAGGAAAAATTTGTAAAGAAATAATTCTCCCCACGCGAATTTTGCTCCTGAATTAGATAGATGAATGTTGTCATTGTCGGAAGTTTAATATAGTGATTTATGTGGGACTCTAAAAATCCGAAATATTTTACAGATCAGCAAAATTTTATACCATTTCTTTCTATAATTTTCTTATTGTATAAATAGCTTTATAAAAATGTTCTATTTTTAAAAAATAATTTTTTTTTTTCAGCTAACATGTCTGTCTGATCGTCTCAGTTATATAAAGTTTTAATTCTTTAATTGTATAGACGTGCAGTCTATAATTATTATGCTAAAAGCTAAAAATTGACTTTCGAAGGAGATTGCAAACTTTGTAAATTTAATCAATGTATATTTAAAAGACGTTTCTATTGAAAGCAGATCTAAAAAGAAGAACCTATCAAATCCTGCCTATTTTTATTCCACTGTACGCAGGTATAGATATCCGAAAATAGTTGATAAAAATTTCCTCGCGTGAAATAATAAAGTATATCTAATCGACCAATCTCATTTTCCATCTCGCTCAGGAGACATCGCGCGCCCGTATGTGTGCGTTGTGTGTGCGATCTTTTTCCTTTTAACTCGCGAACCCTCGACGAGCATTAAGCGCGATTACCGCCCGGTTATTATTATTCCGGCAGGTTAAAAGCGTCGCGGGTGTCGCTACGGCATCATGACTGTCTTGGAAGTCGTTACCCGAGCTTTTCGCCGAGAAAAGTCGGTCGTAGATCGCCCATCTAAACCCAGACTCGTGTCGGCCGTACGAGAGATCGCCCCGTTACAACATATTATAGAAACATAATGTGGCCAACGCAAAAAGGATGATGGTAAGAAGGGGGTGGGGACGATGTGCAGACGTAGAGGGCAGATGTACAAGACGCAGCTTTTACGGCTTCGGTGGCTTTTGTGAGTTTGGTTTCTGCTTATCTGTCATACGACACGTTGTACCTTTTAACTTGCATTCCTCACCGTTTTTCTCTCACGCGCGCATTAATAATAATATTCGCGTTGCCATGTCGTGCCATGTCTAGGCCAGGGGCACCGACCGAGAAGTTCACGTGTCGTCTAAATGGAAAGACGAAGAATGCGACCTCGTGAGATCTCGCTAATATTTTAAAGGCGATTGCTACGAGATTTTATGGGAAACTTTTCGTTCACGATCAAATAAAAATCCCTTCTAATCCATTTATTATATCAGTACCTTAGGATGAAAATAATCAACGTCATCGCCGTGACTTTTTAGACAAGTTACCCGGCGGGAGAAATTAATGATCCTATCGCGACGCAAGAATGCAAGATAATAAAGTGACGTAAAATTTCTCTCAAGGCGTATGCGTGCGATAAAAACCTAGTCATTTATACGTGAAAATGAATTAGGCGAATCGTATCTATGAAGGATATATTTGTGGAAAATCATCTTTAAATCAGCATGCCGCGCGTGTACACAAGTCTGCCATTTCGTCGAGCGTACATTAAAACGAAAGTCCCCACTCATTGAACACTGCGACACACAGCGATGGCTGTTCAATGGCTCGTAGAGAAGTGCCGCGCATCCGGTGAAATTCCAGTGGCATTCTGTATCACGATTTCTGTACGCGAGAGCGTGCATCTCTCCTGGATCTCCCCGACCCCTTTCTCACCGTTTCCCGCCGCTTTTCGTCTATTCGTCCTGTTTTCAGTCGCTTAGCGCGGAGATTTGATTTGTCGCGCCGCGTTCGTGGTTTTGAGCTACGATAATGGCGCCTTCTCTCTCTTTACACCATGGTCCGTCGTCTCTTCGAGTTAAGCGACGAGCATCCGTCCGACAATACACAAGGATGTGTTATGCTCGAGTTCATTTCGCACCGCGATTCCTAGCAGCCAGACGCTCAAGGAAAGAGAGGAGTCCTTTCTCTTCCTTAGTCACTCACTTACGGAGAGCAACTGCTTCAATTTAAGTCTATGCGCGCGATAAAATTGCCACGGAATGAGAGAAAACGGAGGAAAATTTTTCCGCCTGGAGAATTACGGACATCCTATCTTGTAAGGTGCTTTGTAATTAAAAAGAATGTGTCTATTAAACTGTTGCGCTCCTTTCTTTCCTATCGAGAATTATTCATCTACATTAGTTACATTGACAATTGTGTGTGTGTGCGGTAATTAATAAAATATTATATTTATAAAAAATATTATCTGCAATATTTATCAAAATGAAAGTTTGGCAAAAAAGAATGAGAAAAGAACAAATTAAGCGAACATGATATATTAAAAAATATGTCTGATTTCATTGCTCCTTGCTACTGAATACGACAATCGCGAGAACGAGAGACACAATTAAAAATTCGACAAAAATTACAAGAAGTATGCGTATGCGTATTCGTGTTCAACGTTCTTAAGATGTCGTCGGCTACGATTCGGTTGGCTACGTGTCCGTCTAGTTATATATTTATAACAAAAAGAATAACGCACGTGACAGTTTTATCAAGAAGTGATAAAACTTTTGTGCAAAGAATATTCTATAATAATAATATTACATTACCAGCACATATATAATATTAAAGTTATAAATTTTTTAGAACGAATACATCTCTTGAAATCGAGATAGACCCATTATAATTATTTTTCTCTATTTTTTATATATACATATTTTTCTTTAAATAACTACTATCATTTCTTTCAATACGTCAAAGCTCCAATTTCATCCGGCGATCGCACATTCCGACCGTTGTCCGGATCATGAGACTGGCGTCGGCGGGAAAACGCGCGCAGCGGACGTCGTCCAGCTGATAATTGTAAGTGAGCGCTCAGCTCGAGCGACGCACGAGGTATGACGACGGCGCGTCTCGGCGATTATCACGTCCGTCACGATTATGCGTACCGTCACGTCCCGACGCCGCCGACGACGACGACGACGACGACGATCACGACGATGTTCGCCTGCCGAGGGGGATCGAGCGGTTTTATGTGCGTCGCTTTGTCGTCGTCGTCGTTGTCCTCGGCCATCGTACGCCGGTACGCATGACGGATGCCTGATTTCTATAACTGTTTTTCATAAGTAACACTATGCTCTTTCCGGCCTTTGTAAATTACGCTCATCTCCGCGCGCAGGCATGAACGGTGACTTATCAACGCCTGAGAGGCTGTGATAATTTTTTGGAAATTTTCTATCTCCTTCTATTCCATGCCAAATACAATTCTTAAAGATTAATCTGATATTGCTATGCGGTATTTCTCAATAATTAAAGGCTCGAAGAGCTTAGGTTTTTTTTTTAATTAATTTCGACGTAGATGTCTGATTTAATGTGGCTGCCCAAACTTTCATTAAATATATATAAAAATTATAATCTGTAAAAATTCTTTCCGCAAAATTCCATCTTTTTTCAGCTTATCAATGCGTTCTTTATCTTTTTTTTTTTCTTGGGGAAAGAAACGCAGCTTTTTATCCGACTGCTTCGTTCGAAGGTTCAATGTCGCATATTCTTTCCTTCTTTCTTTCTATTTTCTTTCTAGTTTCCCTTGGACTCAGCGACGATGGTCGCGTGTCCTCGTCGCTCGCTTCTTAATCGAGGCGACAGTGCTCGGCCGGGACATTAGCCGCTCACTGCCATGAAACTTCGTTCGACCGTGTTAACTATGGCCGCGCGATTGTTCGCACCGCGCTGAGACGGCCGTGCGATGATTTCACCGGAAACCCGCGACGCGGTGCGTAAACAGCGTGTTGTCGACCGATAGTCGGCGCCGGACAATCGCTGATGGGTATCGAGATAATCGAAACGCGTGTAAAAGACAGCGCAAATGAGGAAAAATTTGTAAAGAAATAATTCTCCCCACGCGAATTTTGCTCCTGAATTAGATAGATGAATGTTGTCATTGTCGGAAGTTTAATATAGTGATTTATGTGGGACTCTAAAAATCCGAAATATTTTACAGATCAGCAAAATTTTATACCATTTCTTTCTATAATTTTCTTATTGTATAAATAGCTTTATAAAAATGTTCTATTTTTAAAAAATAATTTTTTTTTTTCAGCTAACATGTCTGTGATCGTCTCAGTTATATAAAGTTTTAATTCTTTAATTGTATAGACGTGCAGTCTATAATTATTATGCTAAAAGCTAAAAATTGACTTTCGAAGGAGATTGCAAACTTTGTAAATTTAATCAATGTATATTTAAAAGACGTTTCTATTGAAAGCAGATCTAAAAAGAAGAACCTATCAAATCCTGCCTATTTTTATTCCACTGTACGCAGGTATAGATATCCGAAAATAGTTGATAAAAATTTCCTCGCGTGAAATAATAAAGTATATCTAATCGACCAATCTCATTTTCCATCTCGCTCAGGAGACATCGCGCGCCCGTATGTGTGCGTTGTGTGTGCGATCTTTTTCCTTTTAACTCGCGAACCCTCGACGAGCATTAAGCGCGATTACCGCCCGGTTATTATTATTCCGGCAGGTTAAAAGCGTCGCGGGTGTCGCTACGGCATCATGACTGTCTTGGAAGTCGTTACCCGAGCTTTTCGCCGAGAAAAGTCGGTCGTAGATCGCCCATCTAAACCCAGACTCGTGTCGGCCGTACGAGAGATCGCCCCGTTACAACATATTATAGAAACATAATGTGGCCAACGCAAAAAGGATGATGGTAAGAAGGGGGTGGGGACGATGTGCAGACGTAGAGGGCAGATGTACAAGACGCAGCTTTTACGGCTTCGGTGGCTTTTGTGAGTTTGGTTTCTGCTTATCTGTCATACGACACGTTGTACCTTTTAACTTGCATTCCTCACCGTTTTTCTCTCACGCGCGCATTAATAATAATATTCGCGTTGCCATGTCGTGCCATGTCTAGGCCAGGGGCACCGACCGAGAAGTTCACGTGTCGTCTAAATGGAAAGACGAAGAATGCGACCTCGTGAGATCTCGCTAATATTTTAAAGGCGATTGCTACGAGATTTTATGGGAAACTTTTCGTTCACGATCAAATAAAAATCCCTTCTAATCCATTTATTATATCAGTACCTTAGGATGAAAATAATCAACGTCATCGCCGTGACTTTTTAGACAAGTTACCCGGCGGGAGAAATTAATGATCCTATCGCGACGCAAGAATGCAAGATAATAAAGTGACGTAAAATTTCTCTCAAGGCGTATGCGTGCGATAAAAACCTAGTCATTTATACGTGAAAATGAATTAGGCGAATCGTATCTATGAAGGATATATTTGTGGAAAATCATCTTTAAATCAGCATGCCGCGCGTGTACACAAGTCTGCCATTTCGTCGAGCGTACATTAAAACGAAAGTCCCCACTCATTGAACACTGCGACACACAGCGATGGCTGTTCAATGGCTCGTAGAGAAGTGCCGCGCATCCGGTGAAATTCCAGTGGCATTCTGTATCACGATTTCTGTACGCGAGAGCGTGCATCTCTCCTGGATCTCCCCGACCCCTTTCTCACCGTTTCCCGCCGCTTTTCGTCTATTCGTCCTGTTTTCAGTCGCTTAGCGCGGAGATTTGATTTGTCGCGCCGCGTTCGTGGTTTTGAGCTACGATAATGGCGCCTTCTCTCTCTTTACACCATGGTCCGTCGTCTCTTCGAGTTAAGCGACGAGCATCCGTCCGACAATACACAAGGATGTGTTATGCTCGAGTTCATTTCGCACCGCGATTCCTAGCAGCCAGACGCTCAAGGAAAGAGAGGAGTCCTTTCTCTTCCTTAGTCACTCACTTACGGAGAGCAACTGCTTCAATTTAAGTCTATGCGCGCGATAAAATTGCCACGGAATGAGAGAAAACGGAGGAAAATTTTTCCGCCTGGAGAATTACGGACATCCTATCTTGTAAGGTGCTTTGTAATTAAAAAGAATGTGTCTATTAAACTGTTGCGCTCCTTTCTTTCCTATCGAGAATTATTCATCTATATTAGTTACATTGACAATTGTGTGTGTGTGCGGTAATTAATAAAATATTATATTTATAAAAAATATTATCTGCAATATTTATCAAAATGAAAGTTTGGCAAAAGAGAATGAGAAAAGAACAAATTAAGCGAACATGATATATTAAAAAATATGTCTGATTTCATTGCTCCTTGCTACTGAATACGACAATCGCGAGAACGAGAGACACAATTAAAAATTCGACAAAAATTACACGACACATAGCGGTACACAAGAAGTATGCGTATGCGTATTCGTGTTCAACGTTCTTAAGATGTCGTCGGCTACGATTCGGTTGGCTACGTGTCCGTCTTATTACAAGATCCGTGCCTTACGCGTGCGGGCCACACGGGTCCTTGCTAACAAGGATCGTGAGAGGGAGTAATGACACGGCCGGACACGATCCGAGAGATGTTGATCTATGGAAGAATAAATTTGCTTACCGGTTTCACAAATTGCCACCGCTAGCATTGCGCGCCGGAGACGAATCGTCATAGTAGAGGTGTCTTTCTCGAAACCATCCTCCGCAAGAAGGTTCTCACGAATCCGATTCTAGACCGCCTCTACGGATCCGGCAGTTAATTATTTTCGTGTTCACCTACGGGCTGAGTCGCGGCGCTCGTTTTCGTGTGTCTCGTCTTGCTTAATATATTACGATTTATGAGCTAAGTCCACTCTTTTTGCGCTTGTAGTAGGGGCAACACTAAACTCAAGGCAAATGGCAAAAGAGAGGTGAGGGACCTTAAGGAAAGAGATCTTAATCTTTGAGCTTTTGCCTCTCTTTTAATATATATATTTATATATTGTTTTTATGATACTTAAATATATCACGGTACAGATCAATTTATATTTATATATACGTGATAATTTCTATTTATCGCCTCAATTTCCATTAGCCGTGACGTTAAATGTACAAAATGATCTCGTTGACGTGCGGAAGAAGAAGAAGATTATGTATATCGCACGGGCAGAATTATAAGCGCACGGGCGCCATGTAGCTGTAGCTGCCAAGTGTGTAATAAGATATCCGCGGATACTCGAAGTCCTCAATTGGCTAATTTACCGGCAGTTAGCGGCTATCCGACCGCTTAGGTCATCCCAACGTGGCGGGGCATTCGGCCTGAATAATTTATAACTGCCTGTTTACGAGAATTGAGAATAATGAATTTCAACGGCTCGCACTACGACGCATCATTGACGGACTACATTCGGTCAACGGGTCGACTCGGATGTTCGTTATTAGATGATACGATGACGCGACGGTACATTCGCGAATTACATCCTTTTTCGAAGCGTTCTCCGACCGGCAGTGGTGTAATAGCGCGTAACGCGTATTTCTCATTGAGCCTCGTGTGTCGAGGACAAAATGCCTACTGTGCGGTGTCGATTCGACGGAAATTTATGGGAAAGATAGATATTACGAGTACACGTTTTCCTGGAAGCTATGCAATTATACGCTATGCGATTCCTCAATCTTGAATAAGGTACATTCAAACCTTTGAAATATCCTCTATTCACATTGCGTTTGAGAATATATCGCATATGTATGAAAATCATTAAAATTGTGAGCCAATCAGTTTCTTGCATTCCTTTTTATTTTTATCCTGCCCAGAATTTTAAATATACATATAATCAAGACACAAAATTATAAAAACTGTTTTCATAATTTACAATTATTTACAATATCGTTTCTTGTTATAATCACTTTAGATCAAAAATGCGCTCATCTATTATTACAAGTTAACATTCATATTTGCAAAATCACTTGCGAATCTCTCAAGTGCAATGCCAGTCGGTCCGCAGTCTCCGTGCGAGCTCGCTGATACGCGTCGGATACGCGATCACGCGCGCGTGGGTGTCCGGCATCGGTCCGCTTCCGGTAGGCGAGCGGTGCCTTGGTGGCAAAGAGCGGAGGAAGGTGGAGGAGGGCAATGAGAGAGCGAGGAGGAGAGACGGCGGGGCCGGACAGACCGATGTAAGTGAGCAGTCAGAGAGATGGCGCCTAATAGATTAGTTTGTAGGTGGACGCATTATCTCTCGCACGCGGACACCACCGACACACTCTGCACGCTTGATTGCGCTCATATGGCATCGCTTCGTGTACGTGTATCACGGGCAATATGAACGGCCGAGGCCGAGGGCGGAAATTAGTAATGTAGCAATGAGCACCGTGCTGACTAAAGCTCGACGAGTCGCAGCTTCGGATGGCACGGTAGGACGTTTGGTAGATGGAGATGGTGCTGTGTCTCGAAGTGCGGGAAGGGGATTGTTTCATGACCGTCTTGTTTGACGAGCGAGCCACTAAAGAGAACGGCAGAAATTAAGCAGCTTGACGGTATATGAACTGTCGCATCGCGTATTGTTTTAATTGTTTTAACTTTCAGTCGCGGCAACTCTTTTTGCATTACATGCCACGTACGATCGCATTAAGTTGATTTCATTATAAATTGGGCTTTCTTCTCTTGGAATTATTATGAATCGACTCAAAATGTTACGGAGTATCGCTTTGATGGCATGCAATATATATATTATTTAATTATGCGTGATATCGATTTCACGAAAATCAATTCGCGATAGAACCATCATAAAATCAACGAGATTTCGCGCGTGCGTCCCTCTGCGAAAATTCTTTTTCTTCTTTTCTAATATAAAAAAAACGAAACGAGCGTAAAAAGCGGTACCGTGAATCTAATCGACAGCTTCATAAAATTGAACCCATAAAATCATAAAATCAACCACTTCGTTGGGAACATAGCCCGCCAAGAAAATATTTACAGTCCTTTTTGGCCGCTCTCGTTCTTGCCAAGTAGCAATGGGTTTGAGTAACATCAGAATTTCTCGATATAGAAAGAAATTCTATACTTTCAAATAAAATGTACAAGAAAACAAATAAAAATGAAAAGACATATTTTATTCTCAAAAGCGTAATTTAAAAAGTATCATGGAATTCACTTAATTGCCATGCTGAATATCTGCAAAAATTAATTTGTAATTACTATTTTAATTTTCTACTTTAGCTGAAGTCGTAAATGAAAAAGTACTGTCCACATTATTTCGTAGACGTGGTATTTCATCTATACAAGTTTGTTCGGTTGACAGTTGCTAAATTTTTTCGAGAGAATATTTCGTCGCTGCAGTCATGTTACTCGAAATCCAAATATTTAGAGACGGTCGGTGGTCAGTGCCATCGGTTATCTAGGAGCTTTTACTACCAGCGCCAATACTCACTTTAGTGGCGGATCGATTCGAAGATATGCAAGCAATAAGCGTTTAATTGCACGGGATTCCTCATCGTAGCAGTCTCTTTAGAGCCCCAGCAGTTCTGTGGACTATAAAAGGCATCGGACCTATAAAATGCATCCTTGGCTGGACGGTCGTTTCTGCACCATTGTATGCATGCATATGCGTCCCTCTTAAGCCTCTCTCTCTCTCTCTCTCTCTCTCTCTCTCTCTCGTTTCTTCTGCCGTTTTCTCTTCATTGTCCTGTATCCGTCTCCTTTGCTCGCCCCGCGTTATTCATTCTTTTGTAGCGTTTGATTACTGCTGCTCTCGTATGCTCTTGTAGAGACAAAGATATAATTTTACCCTATCGATTTGCTTTTTATCAATTTTGTAATTTATTTTTAATTTTTTACGATTGAAACATCCATCTTCATAAGTTGAACAAATATTAGGACGCAATAATTAAATAACGTTCACTATGACACTTACATTGTCATACAAGTGCCTGACAACTGGTTGACTAAAATTAATCTAAAGAGAGCAGATTCATTTATTGCATTTTAAAGCAAGCGGTAATACGATTCAGCTTACTTTGTTTATAGAGCTTTTTTCATGAGACAAAAGTAAGCAAAATTAAGAGAAAATGTGTAGAGAAGCTGCACATTTGTAGGTTCCCAAATTTACTTGTTCAACATTTATGTAAATTAATTTAGATCCTTCAAGAACGACATTCGCGATACTATTGTTCTCTTGTTGCTACTGCATACGCAGGCATGTAGCGCAAGATAAAAGATTAGTATTTGTACAGAGCAGAAACATTTTATTAACAAATAATACACTAATGTGCTTGGCATTAATTTTTATAACAAGGCGTGTTTTCTACTAAAACACTGAAACATAATTAATAAAAATAAAATTGAAATGCAATTATTGACGTATGCAACACAATGCAGTACTCGGACATATCGCAATGATCATTCTTCTAGTGTAAAATAACACATTGGAGCGTTCATTAAGCAAAATGCCATCCTTCGCGGTTACTTTCTGCATCGTTGTTAGATGACAGGACACTTAAAACCAGTTATTCAATTAACCGTAACTAATTAAGTGACTCGATACATTGATTCCATTTCGTTTTCATGCACAACCATTTTAGCAAGACCGCATAGCGTCTCGGTGTTCCTCTCGTGGTCAGAGATATATAAATTTCGATATATTTATTACCTCGCAGGAAAACTTAATAATTATGTTCGGAGCGCGCGGAATCTACTCGGGCGTGGCGCGATAACGAATACCGATTGTAATTACTCCGTCAGCCATGCGACCGGGAGAAAGATACATATTTGCTTAATCGGCCGGCACACCAGCGCGCCGGAAAGAAGTGGAACAGTAAGATATCCCATTAATTAAGACTCTCCAGATGGCTGAAATTACTTTGTCTCCGGCTTCGCTTCGCTCTCGCTGAACATCCCCTTCGATTCGACGTCGTCGAAGGAGATTATACTTTAACTTATCATCTAAAGATGCACCGGGACTCGTCTAACTCCGTTCCGCTATCATAATGCGTATAAGCATCATTATTATATTTGTCATCGAAATATTATCAGAGATTTTTCTGAAACTTGGTCCCCTTTGCCGCTCTCTCGAGCGTTTGCGACATATTCGAGGAATAGCGTGGGAAGGAAAATCAAAATTATTGTTGGTACATTTTGTGTTTGTAATTTACATTTACAAGATACTTTGAGAATTTTTCTTTCATCTGCAGAAAGACATTAAAATATTTTTATTAATTTTATATTCGATTTAATTTTCTTGATTCAAGCAGATTTTTAGGTAACGAAGTAATAATAACGAAAGCATCGTCGCTTCGTGGAGAGGCGACAATTTTTCCGCGAGCTCTTCAAGAAAATCAGATAAACCTTCGACAACTTTAGTAACGATTTTTCCGTAGCACGGGGAGCAACATCTCGCTAATACACAATTGTGCAAGCGCGCCGGCTGTTTGACGACGACAGAGAGACGAGGGGGAGGGGAATCATAAGAGGAGAAGGATATAAAATTAATAGCGATCTAGATTTCTAGATTGCGGGGAATGCGAGCAATTGCGAATCGTGGGAGTGTGGGCCTCGCGAAGGAAGAGGAGATATATGAAATTTAATACGTTCGACACGGAGACGCGCGGCGTGTAGACGAGAATGAGGGAATACGGGTGAGAGGGAGGGAGGGCGGGAGGAAGCGCAGGGAGAGGGAGGATATTGCGAGAGGAGAGATGCGCGAGGACGAGGAGAAAAGAGGAGGGGACGAGGGTGTGAGAGCTGCAGAGACACATAACGAATGCCATTCCTGACCCCCATGGTTCCGCGCACATCGCATTATTGTTTGGCTTCAATTAAACTTCCATTTTATGTAATGCCCCAGCCGTCATTTACGTATCGCGATTCTCATAAGCCGCGAGCGCATAACTTTCTCGTGCGAAGAAATTATACGAGACGGCTGGTACGCCTCGCTCGTGTGAACTGTCGCGAAATCTGTCATTGGTTTCTAAACGCTCCGGATCGACCGTAACAGTTTATATACGACACTGATTATAACTTTGTGTCGTATAATAATGTATATTCTTGGAGGTGCACGCTATTAAAATTGTCCCCTTCTTACTAATCGCATAATCTTTGCATAATTCAAACGATAGATGTTCTCGGAACAGTCTTGTTAGAATTTTTTTTCTCCAATTCAAAGTCAGGATATAAAATTAAATTCTTGAAGCAAAACTTCCTTGTGTAACAACTCACCGCACTCCAATATTAGATTAACACATACATATATTGCAGAAATATATATAAAGATTTTTTTCATTGATAATATCTCTCCATTAAACATTCATTCCAAGCGCTGCCGGTTGTTCCATAAACCTCATTAAAAATTAAATGTAATTACGAGACCGAAAGCACCACACCTGCCACACCGGTTCTGAATTCCGTCGTAAAACGCCGAGATTTTGAATCACCAGTACGGATCCGCTGAATAAGCGCCGTTACTTTTAACTAGATCGAGAGAGACCAAGTATAAGAGAAAGAGAAGGAAAGAGAGGGAGAGAGAACATCGGGCTTCTCGACGTCCTAATCTCGACAATTATCATCGCCTAGGTACATTGTGGCGGCGAACTTTTACGAGCGGTTTCGAGACGAGAAGAAGAAGCCGTTCAGGTAAACGCACGTCGACAAACGCCGCCTTTCAATGTGTTGCCTGCGATGACCCGCGAACGACTTCCCACGGCTTCGCGTTGCCGGGAGAGGAGGACCAGTCTTTGCCATTAATTTCATTAGGCGACCCGCGCCGCGATAACGGCAGATACCAACATATAATATCTGAAATTTGCCGACCATCGTCGCTTCTGGTTTAATGGACATTAGATTATGTGATTTTATGATTTTAAAAATGTCTTAATAGAAGATTCAATGATTATGAATAAATTAACTATTTGCTGTTTGTGCTTGAAAATTGGAAGCCTCCCCGATTCATCTCATATTACGAATATATGTAATAATACAGTTGTTACGAAGCTTTCGTTAATTGAATAAATGACATTGTAGTGCGCCATAAGTATAGGTAATGCGGAACATTATGATTTTCTCGAGTAATACCGGATATTTCTTTTATGATAACAGTTTCGAATTTCAGAAGCTCTTCACGGTCGGAGAGCATGGCGAGCAGATCGGTCACGAGCGGAGGTCGTTCTTCGTGACAGGCCAACTGGCGCAGATGAATTTACATGTACGGCGTAAACTGAGTGAGTTGTTTCTGCAGCGCGTTCAAGGAAGTAGAGGAAGAGAGACAGATATGGAGACAGAGAAGGAGATGGATGGAGAGAAAAAGAGAGAGAGGGAGAGAGAGAGAGAGACGGAGAGAGGATAGCGTATTAACGAGCTTAAACGAACGGAAACTAAGTGTCTCGGCTCGGAGTAAAATTAATTAATCGCAATCATCCAAAGTGCTATGACGATTGCATTCGCTGGCGTCTCGCCTAAATTCTTTGTTTTCCCGTATTCGACGTAGCAGTTCATCTCCATACAACTATTTTGGTAGGACGTCAAACTCGTAGAATTTATTAATCGACGATAAAATTGGAATTTTTAATTTATTGACCGTTTACATATTCAAATTTAAGCGATTTTTATATTCTGTTTATAATTATTATTTAGTTTGCACTGAAGATCAACCTTTCTTATATTAAATATTGATCTGTCGAAATTAAATATATTAATCGAGATTTTCTCATTCTATTGAAAATTTAGTCGCATTTTGAAATATGAATTTAAATATCGGGGCCTTTTCGGCGACATTTAACAAAATCGTTTAATTTCGAGATGTTATAACAAATATTTCTCCACTGCATTTCGTGGTATCACGCCGATACCAAGGAACGACGTATCGTCGGCTTTCGCAGCATCACAGAGACGCGCAGGAAAACACCGGCGCGCGTTAGATCCGCGTCTGAGGAAAGAATGCGCGATGGCCGTCATCACGTTGCATCCCCGAGTCTTCTCGCGTGTCTTTGTCTCCCGAAGCCCAGTTGGCAACCAGTGAGCATAGTTGGTGCACGCACCAGGTGTCTGTAATCGTTCACAGATTAACGTAGCTGGGACAATTTCTTCTCCTCTCGCGCGTGGATTTACCACTGTAGCCATATAAGGGCAATATTACGAGTCTCGTGTCCTTAGTTCTCGCCGCGGACGTATTTCAATCATTTCATCGGCCGGCCTTTGAAAACGAAGGTGGCAGTTGCAACCACCTAGGGAGATTCTCAATGTCAGAGAAACGAGGATATCGCGGATACACTATATTGTATGATATAAAAGGAATTATTATATAATTTTTAAATCTGTTACAAGCAATATTTCACGATCTTGTGTTTTAACAATGTGACCAAAAAAGGCAATAAAATTAAGTATTGATGTTTATTTCATTAAAAACTGTCTGAATAAAATTGTTTTATCTTGAGATTTTTTATTTTATTAAAATATTTAATATAAAAAAATATTATAAAATTGCAACACTATTATATTAAAAAGAAAAAATATTATACTGATATTATCATCTCATGCAAGCAGCTCGAAAGATACGTACTGTGATAATTATCACGACAACATCGTGGACCGGATCGGTAGGTATATACTTTCTCCGCGCGAGGTGTTACAAACGTATTTGGAAGCAGCAATCGCTCGTTTCCTTTATTTCAGCAATTATTTTCTTTCTCACCACCGTTCATCGGGAGCAAGGACTACCGTAATCCCCCGTAGGCGTTCGCCTCTCACCGAGAGATCTTGCCGTTCATCGGCATCACGAAAGCGTGCGTCGTTGACGAACGGTTGTCAGCGGAGAGCGCTGTCACGGCCATTAACCGTCCCGCGAACGTTCTCACACTCTCAGCCGGGAGGATCGTATGGATCCCGCGGATAAGATCTACGCAAAAAAAAAAAAAAAAAAAAAAAAAAAAAAAAAAAAAAACCCGGCCCCCATTTCTCAATTATTTGACGCGCATATTTTCGACGATGATCGCACTTTATTTTATACGACGTACTTTAGCGTCGCGTTATCCGACGACGTCACCTTAATAAGAACCGGCAGCGCTAATTCTCGGCGGGCTTCCCTACGTTCTCCCGGCCCATCGTCGTCGTCAGCTGTGCGAAGGTCAGGGTCGGGCGCGCGCGCGCGCGCGCGCTCGAGAGGGTGCAATCGATGCAACGTCGCCACCGTAGCCCCTCGCCGGATGCAGTTACCATGGCGACCGTCTCTCCTGACCCCCATTGCCTAGAAGAGCGAGGCGGACGGTAGCCCGTCGACATACGAAGAGAGACCGGGGATTGAGTATCAATCCCTCCGGTTGGACGTGTGAGAGAGAGAGGGAGAGAAAGAGAGAG
>NW_021851167.1:1490948-1493428 GCF_003651465.1 Formica exsecta
AAAAAAAAAAGAAAGAAACGAACTCCGGTCCTCATTGCTCTCTTTTCTCAACGAGTTGAGACGCGCGCAGATATGTACGCGAAACGACGATAACCAACCAGTGCCAGTGGTTGCGTACACTTTCAGAATTCTCCCGCTGCCTCTCCTTCAACGATACTCCTGATTTATGAATATTGCCCGCTCCCGTGAGCCGCTCTCTCGAAGTCGGGACACGTGTAATAAAACGCGACGGACGCATGTGCGTCATCGCGGATACGCGTTCGCGTACGTTCGCCGGTATCCAGTGCGTGAAGAGAAGAGAGGAGAAAGAGATCGAGAGAGGGAAGAAGGAGAAGAAGAAGAAGAAAAGAGGAATGAAATTGGACTCCTGGAAAGGACTCTGTTCTCATTTGACCGTAGTCGTCATTTCCGAATGTCGGTCTCACGTAGTTGTCTCATACGACGATATTAATTGTCGAGTTGGTGACGTCTGTAAATTATCGTGTGCCGAGTGAATTGTATATAAGGATAGCGATTGAATACGATAGCCTCTACCATTAGAGGTGGATGTACAAGCATACTTCCGGATTAAAGCAAACGTTGCGTCGAGATCATTAAGAAGATTATACATGCGCATGCATATATTTCAAAACCATTAATTTTTCAAACGATATGCTTCGCTTCTGCAAAAAAATTTTTTTTATTTTTTCTATTATTTGCGATCTGCTGTGGTTTTCTCATAAATAGTAAAATTGAGAATAAATATCTTTTAAACTGAAGAGAAAAAACTCTTAGTATAACGATAAGTAAGGCATAATTTATAGAATATTATACTCGGAGCATCGGTAGTGTATTCTGGCATATTTGGAACCGTTATAAAGTTTTTCTCAAATTTATTGCAAAACTTGTTGCAAAGTCTGAAATATGTTAACTTCAAGATTGGTTCCATCCTCTTGTCCGAGTTTATCGTTTCGTAAAAGTATGCCATAAAGCTAGGAGACTGTAGAAAATTAAGTAATTATCACGAGATAATTACGCTCACACAGGCACAATATGAACTTTGGTTATAAATTACGGATCACGAAACGCTATAACGTTTACTAGCTTAAATAAATTCCACGTATAATCGCGATAGAATTTATTATACTACTATAATGTATTTCGAGTCGTCCAATCAATAACGTAAGTTATAATATATGAGTATTTTCAAATTTTTATTATATGTATACAAAGAATAAATATACATCTATGAATATGTAATATAGATTGATAATATTACATCTTTTTCAAGCAAGATAAATCTCGTGCAGGTACAAGTTCAACATCACCGTTCGTCTTTTTAAAAAAATATGCTTAATCCAAGTTGCAAATGGCTCGCATCCCCTTCGTGCTTTTATTACCGGCATTATTTGCACGCCGCGATATAAATAATCGCGTGTATCCTCGCCGGGCGCTGTTTTACACGCTTAACTAATTACCTCGGCGAGACTATACATCTCCGATTATCTGTCCTCCGGAAGCCTCCAGGAGAACAAAGGCTAGTTACACACCGCCTACCTTTACATTAAACTGCATCTGATCCACGCGAAATACTGATTACACCGAGGGTCGACACCGTCGGGTCGATTTCTCCGTTATAGCGAAGAGGATACTACACGTAAACGCGAGACGCTGCCGCGCGCGCGACTCGTAAATTTTCCTCCTCGCGTCTCTTTTCCGTTCCCACCTCGCTCCCGACCGGTAGGATGGGCCCTTCGGTTGATTTAGCATTCAGCACTTAAATCAATTCGAACAAGTTCGGTACTTAAGAGCTCCCGAGTTTGTACAGAGAGAACGTTGCTCGCTCGTACCGCCTCTCGAAGTCAACGTAGGAAAGGACAGGGTGAGAGAGAGAGAGAGAGAGAGGTAGGAAGAAGGGGAGCGGGGGCCGAAACGCGTGGGCGCAGATGGGTTCGCGGAATCTCGAGGCGTTCATTACAATTATCATAGCAACCCCACAACCGTAACACCATTGCAAACATTAAGATGGTGAACGATGCCTGCGGAGCTTCTCTTTCCTACCCGCCGCGTCGGAATAAACATCGATTTCCTGCCTTCGCTGATATCCCGACTAATCCCGCCGAGCGAACTCGCCTATTCTCGCTTTTAATTCCGTCGTTTAAATTTCAATAACTCTGGTCGAGATCGAATCAGAGGGAGAAATTCAATTTTCGTTGGTTACCCGCGAGAAATCTGCGCGCGATGCTTATCTCTAATGAACTTTACTTATCGATCTTAAATAGTTTTTTTCCGTTCTCATTTTTCCATCTTGTTCTTTAGTTTCTATATCGGCGGATGAGTATCTTCGATAAATTATAACTGGAAATAGCATAAGGGAGAGAGCCGGGGACGATCTTAAATTCCGTTCTCATTTTTCCATCTTGTTCTTTAGTTTCTATATCGGCGGATGAGTATCTTCGATAAATTATAACTGGAAATATGGAAATAGAGAGAGCCGGGGG
>NW_021851167.1:1495870-1501401 GCF_003651465.1 Formica exsecta
GGGAAGGTTGCGAACTTGAAGGCGCGGCGGGGCGAGGAGAGTAGCCTTTTAGCGACTGGCGCGAGCAACCCTTTTCTTGTAATTCGACGAAATAAACGCCGAACGTTAGGCCAAAAGCAATAAAATAAATCAAGCAGCCTGCTCGGGAAGGAAAACATTACTGCTCGAAGCGTCGTAGTAGCAAACGAGGGTCTTTCGGCTATCTAAAAGCCCTTCGAGGCCACACCGCATTTTACTGTCTCAATGTTGTCCACGTATGACCACGTTTATCTTTTGGCTAGAATAGAGCCGAAGGAATAACGTCAATCTAGGAAAGAGCAGTATATATATAACTATTCTTTCAAATCAAATTCAGTTAATCTATGAGATATTTCAAATGCGGCAAACATCATATCATTTTATGTATTTGACACGTACAATATGTCATGTTTCTTTAAAATTCACGATACTACTTAATTTCCCTGTAATCGAATATAGCGTGTAAATTCTTTATTAAATATCATACGTTTCTGGTGAAAGCAGAACTAAAAAGCTGATAAAGTCTTTTAAGGTAACTTGTTTAAGATGACTATTTTAAGAAAAAGTTTGACACTAATAATCTGAAAACGTATTGGCGTAATTAAATATGTATTGTTAAATCACTATAACTAAGAAAAGATTCTATCGCACGTGAAATTTTATTTTAATGAGAGAAAATCGTTAAATACTTTGATATCGCTTAAAGAGAATGAGACGAGTACCAAGAGGAGAGAGTTGTAGGATTAAGATCTTATATATAAAAAATACCACATTCGTCATTCGCATTGGTCGAACGATTACTTTATAGCAAGTCTGATGACGAATGGTCTTGTACAGCGATATATAATATCTGTGTAGTAGTTAACGTGTCACACAGTGCAAGCGGTCAGGCAATTATCAACGATCGTAAAATATTGATTGATTCTGCCGCCTAATTTTAATAGCTACCATCAATTATATCCTCCATCGGATGTTGGCCATTGTGCTGAAAGATTTACCCTTGATGATACCTTTGGCATTTTTATATCATAACTTTGAAATCTTTTCGGTTAAAGTTTGCAATAAAACCTTCTTATATCCCTGTAATATATATATATATCTATTGAGATGCATCGTTTGGATCCCTCAAAAACAAATCAACTTTTTTTATTATATTGTATACAATTCAATTTCCAAAATATGACAACTTGTATTTTGACGAGCAATCTAATTAAAACTTTGAAAGAAAGCGAATTCCATATTGACACCGATAAATGACATGACTAAATTAAAAGCATTCTCGCTTTATCCATAACTTTGAAATCTTTTCGGTTAAAGTTTGCAATAAAACCTTCTTATATCCCTGTAATATATATATCTATATTGAGATGCATCGTTTGGATCCCTCAAAAACAAATCAACTTTTTTTATTATATTGTATACAATTCAATTTCCAAAATATGACAACTTGTATTTTGACGAGCAATCTAATTAAAACTTTGAAAGAAAGCGAATTCCATATTGACACCGATAAATGACATGACTAAATTAAAAGCATTCTCGCTTTATCTTTAAGCCAGCCATCATCCTTTCGAAAAGCATTACTCTCTTTTGACCGTGCATTCAGATCGCGATAAGGATCTATGTTAAAGGGAGAGATCGTGAATCGGGGTATCTTCGGTAGGATTTAAGGACGAGAGAAGAACAACGTCGACTGGGGTTGGCTGGAAGAGTTCGAAAGATACGACATCGGCACCGTCGGCGGAGGGTCGGGTTTCAAGGGGATAAATACGGCCGTCTCTCGACGAAGAGAAACACAAACAGTAATTACGAATATCTCGGCGCGGAATCGAAAAGACATCGCGAATCTCTAACTGCTTTCAGCTATCCGACTTCTCGATGGAAAAGGGGGCGATTTCTTTCTCTCTTTCTCTCGCTTTTCGTCCAATCCTCGCAACATCCGTTCATCTCCTCTCTTCGTTGGTTCTTATTGGCCCCACCGGGTTTTCCGTCTGCTAGGTATCAGAAGTAACTTCGAACCCCTTTTAGTCGTACTTTCGGATTAACCCTCTCCCTTTTCCTCACCTCATTTCGTGTCGAAAACTTATTAGTAATTACGGCGGATATCTGCTTGCAGAATTCGAAAGGGATGGGCCTCTGTGTGCGCATAGCTTCTCTCCCTTTATTTTTTTTATCCGCCTCGTCGACACCCATAATTCGTCGCAATTTTCGTTTTATCTCTCTCGCTTTTGATTTTCTTCAATTTCTTGTTTCTTTGATAATTTTGAATTAAATATAGCTACGAAAAGTTAGACTCGTTGAGTTTGATGCTTGATTGGACACGAAATAATTGTACGATCAAAAATTATTAAGTTAAGATGCAGTTAGAATATAAAAAGTTGTATAAATCGCATGTTTTTATTATTTTTTTAGGAAATATATACATATCTATTTTATTGATATACTACATACGCACATATTTATTTGGTTCTTTTCGTGTTTTCCACAAAGGTTGCTCATGTGGTTTTACTGACTACTAACTGACCGCTAAGTATTTCAACTGATCGCCCAATCCCTTGCTGACAATAATCGTCGCCGCGCTTTTAATTCCGCGGTAACCCTTTTATATTGAAGACCCTTTCTAGTCAAGTACCCCTTTCTGGTTTCGTTTCCTCTCCTTCTTCTTTTGCTACAATATACGGGAAGGCTTTAGAGCATTGCCAACCCTTCTTATTAGTCTCATTTTAAAAGGCTTGACAGTGTCAATTTCTTCGAATGAATAATTTCTAACCAAAGATAGTATCTTTCACATGTAATTTTAAAGCAAAACTTTTTAAATATGAGTTTTTTATATTATCCATTTTATTATAGTTAATTATACTAATGTTAAAAACTAAACAATTTTATTATATAAGTAAATTATCAGATTACAGCTATTCAATTATTTGTAACATGATAACATATTTGGGGCAAATGATTCGGTATGCAAGAATCTTATTCGGTGTGTATATCTATGTTAGATTAGTTCAAATTATCTTACATCGGATTAGTTCGGATTAACTGGCACTGTCCAGAATTCGCGAGAATCAAGGCAAGATATATCTCAAGTAATTTCATTGAAATCGTATCCTTGCAATTGGAGCATCTTCGATCAAAATTGGGGTTTCTCCAACTTGTGGTGACTCGTCTAGTTGCTAGAAGAGGTCAAAGACGGGCGGAGGGGAGTTAACTTGCCATAAATTCGCGAATGGACCGCCCAGCCATCAAAGCGATCACCCGAGGCTTCCTTACCCTGAGTCCTTGCATACCGGCACCGATATTAAATGACAAAGGCCAAAGGCATACCTCGCTAGCAGCAAGGGTTGGAGGGGTAGCAAATTCTCGCGTACGCTCGGCAACCCCCAAGCATCCACCGCCTGGGAAACCAGGAAGGCTCTATCTTCTCGTACCCCTCAGAGTCGTCCCCTTACGACGAAACCTCACCTATATTGGTATTTCGCGGGTAGGATGTTTTAAATACAAGCCTTACGTACTTGAAGTACCGGTGAGCGCTTCCCGTCGTCGTTGCCCGCGAACCCTCCCGATGAAGGGTAGAGATTTGAAGATGCCGATGACTTTGATGTCGGAGCGCGAACTTTGATGGCATGTCTTAAAAATTTCTTATAATTATTTTCATCTCTTTTAATTTGCAATATTTATCAAAATACATCTTCCATAACTTAAAAAAAAAAAATTTCTTTCAAGAGGGAACATGCTTTGCACAGTTTCAAAAAGCATTTACATCGAATCTTTCTTAACTCGCTGAAAATATTCAATAATGGCATCAACGACGGGTACGAGGGTCGTCGACGCATTTTGAGGTTGAATATCAACACACAGATACAGATATCGACATTCAACCATTTGATGAGAAAATCAAGAATATTGGATTCCCGGTGACGAGGGCGTCCTCTCAATATGGTAATACTTTGAGTATGTTCGACTATATCGCTACGACCATAAAGGCGCGTCAATCGACCGCGCATTTCCTGTGCTCCATTGCCTCTGAAAAGGAAGAAACGCAGGAGATCGCGCGAGAACGAGAAATGCTCCATTTCCCGTGGCGGTGATATACTGGAAACTCAGTGAATATTTTGATATCCTTCCGGGGCGTGCAAAGTAAAACTTATTGATCGTTCATCTGCACAGTCTAAATAAAAAGTAGTAAATAAGTTATATCGTATAGAAATATTAAAAATTATTATATAAAAGAAATAAAGAATCCATCATTTTGCAATATTTCTCAAAAACACAGAATTAAAAAATTAAAATCAATTCATACTCATCGATAATATGGTTTTTCTTTCTTGAGAATACTTTTTGCGCCAAAATAACATAAAATAACGTTAATAGAAATCGTGTAATAATATTACTCTATCGGAGTATAGACTCGGAACAAATTGCGGTATTTGAACACGCCGTGTATTTCATTCACGATTGAGCTGATCAGATTTAAGGAGAACAACGTTATTGTGCGTCGAGTAGGTCGTTGTTTGCGTAGGACCGTAAGGCTATAAAAAAATTAACGGACTTATCATTTCAGGGAAAAGCACCTGGCGGAACTCGACGCCCAGGGGAGTGTGCTGATTACAGGTGGCCACAATAGAAACATTGTCTCCACCTGGTGCGCCAGCCAGCAGTCGGCCGATCCTTATGCGGCCGCCTTATCCTTCGACGGTGCAAACGAAACTCTGTAAACGGTGCAGCCGTGCGCGGGCAGTGCCGCAATAAAGTCAGAAAATAACAGGGAGCGGGGTGAGAATCGTCGAAAGAAGGCGCGAGTTTTACGAGCCGGGCATGTATTGTACGCGCGGAGCGACTCTTTCTCTCTCTCTCTCTCTTTTCCTCTCTCTGTAGAGAGAGGCAAACAAAATTTTATGATACACCCCATGTCACACGAGCCAAATCGGCATTTATTTAGGCGCTCATTGTTGCACCAACACTTTATACACAGTCTCTCGGGAATGGCGATAAGAACGAGACGGCAGGTATCACGGCATCGCCGGAATCGGGTTCAGACGGTTTGATTATTTTCCGTGAAACCGTTTCCGCCCCGTATTGTAAATAGTGCACCGTGCATCTCAAGTTTATCTGACTGAATCATAATAAAAAGTCAGCCGGAAATACCTTTCTCACTCATTTCCTTTTTCTCATAAATTTTGAATATAATACGCGATGCTCTCGTTTAAATGTATTTAATTTAATGTTTAAGAAAATCTTTATATACGAAAAAATATTATTATATATGCATCAGCGCAATCCATAAAAACGGATTGCGCTGATGCAAAGAGACACGTTCCACGAGTTTCAGTACAATCAATTAATACCTATAACAATTCGATGCACGTGTACTCTCGTTGTCGAGATTTTACTCTCAGCTCGCCCTTTCGCTCGCTTTTTTCCATCGCTTTCTTTTTTTAAACACGGTAGGCGACAATCGAATTATCCTTTCTCTGCATTCGGTAAAGGGAGAGTACAATAAAAATGACCTACAC
>NW_021851167.1:1501887-1519254 GCF_003651465.1 Formica exsecta
ACGACTCTACACGTGCACGCGGTAGAAGGTGGAAGATCGTTCGCAGTACGCGAGGAACGCTCAAGCCCCATCCCTTCACGGGCTATTGATTCCCAATTTCACCGATAATGGCCAGGGCGCGTTTCTCCCTCTCTTTTTTTTTTTTTTTTTTTTCTTTGATACACTTGTTGAACGCCGAACGCGAGGGTTGAGGTTTGGAAGATAGAGATAGATAGAGAGCGAGTGGATTTTGCGCGCCCGCCGGGACCTAACGCCCTTTTTTTTTCTTCTTTTCTCCCGTTTTTTTTTCTCGCTCCCGTTCTCTCCTCTTTCGCTCTCTTCACATCGCGGGGAGAATATGGTCCTCGTTCTACATTCGCGCATAGGAAACCGTCGACAACTGCAAAGGGGCCGTGTTTATGGCGTGTTTGGGGCAAAGCGGACATAAACGTGGCGGGTACGCGAATTGAGCCGCACGAGACAGGGGGTGAGTCTCTCTCTCGTAACCTGTAAAGAATACTCTCGATCTCTCTTTCCGTGTCGTCCTAACCGATATCCGTGCCACCTTATAAATCGAAATAGTGGAAGATTGGAACGATGGGGAGGGGGGGAGAGGGGGAGGGGGGAGGAGACGATTCTATTTCTTAAGAGTCGTACTAAAGCAGTCGAAAAAAATATAATCAAATAAATTAAATTCGCGAGATTAAGGCAACGGCGTGCATCATCCGCGGTTGAATCTCTCTTCAAATCAAAGACGGACCGAGGGACACACGCGCACGCACATCTACGTAATCCAAGTATGACAACGTAAATATCACGGATGCGGTAACGGGGGCTTGTCAGTTATTACTTTCCTTCGAGTTTCCCACAGAAGTCACGATCTGTGGTCGCGGATCATAGCCAGGTCCGCGATACAAATACAGTCGCGCTCTGTACAATGAGCTGTACGCGCGCATAAATTGATGGTGGGAAACTCTTGGCGTACGCGCGCACGCACACGCGCGTAACATCACGTCACGTGTCCCTACGTGGGCGACCATGGAGTCTGCATCCCATCGGCATAGAATCGTTTACGCTACCGTGCAACCCGATGCGGTGGCATGCGGTACGCGCATCGTTCTTTCGGTCCCATAACCGTATGTGGTTTGGCCATGGTCGTTACGGTTCAAGCGTTCTCCAATAACGCGTACGTTTCTGCGAGTATGTACGACTACGTATGCGGTATGCCCGCAATAATGCGTGCGTTACAACCGCCCTATGATCATTGGTTGATGTTAATGAAGGGCTTCGTCAATGTTAATGAAGGGAGATTTCGCCGGTAGACTAAAATTCTTTTATCCTTTATTACGTGCGCGATTATTTTCCGTATTTTCTAGCAAAGACTTGGGTGGTGGAAAGTTGTCTGTGTGATTTATATTTATACTTGAAATGAAATAAGATTATATAATTTATTTCGCAAGAAATGGAACATATATCGAAAAGTCGTAAGACTCGTATACTCAATTCAATTGAAACAACGTTCACATGATTTTCTCACCATTCTCTGTCATTCTTATAAAACGTATTCTTCATCAGCGTGAAAGTTTAGAAAATTCTCGCGACTACCAAGACGCGATGTAGAGATCAAATTATCGCCAAAATCGAAACGAATCTTGTCCATCCGATTCATTTGAACGAGATACGGAACGAGTTTTCTCTTCCTCCACCGATCCGTCACACCGACCCCGTAAAAGGCAGCCACAATGGCGTGCATGGCTATAAATTATAACGTTATGGTTTCTCTTGACATTTCTGTGGGTAACCCGACCTGGCCTAACCTCGATGTCCTTACCTACGTACGCGCTCTACGTATGCTCCTCCCTTCGACGAGAACATATCAGAGCGAAAGAGACAACGGCGGCATCAGTGTACTCTCCAGCCTGTACTTACCTTCGCTCCCGAGGACGAAGCGGAGCCAACAATGCAAGCTACGTGCACGCAACTGTCCCTCCGCATCCGCTCTCATCGAATGTCTCTTTCTTTCTCTACGTATATCGTACGTGGTTGACATGAGGAATGGAGAAAACAGAGGGTACGAGAGAGGGGGGACAGAGCGCGCGAGCGATACAACTTTTACAAAAGTGCGGGGTGAGAGAGGAAGGAACGAGTAGGAGGACCTTCGCGTCGGCGGCGTCGTTTGACAATACTCGGAGAAAGAGAGAGGGAGAGAAGTACCTACGAAACTCGCATATTAATAATTACTGTTATTCCGTAATGACCGATGTGGGGCATGGGAAGACTCGATAATCCTATGCATTAGTCGCCCCCGATGCGCCCATTATGCCACGGGTGCTGCTTCGCTTCCCCGAGCTTTATTTATGGAATTAAAGCAATGGAAGAGATGTATCTCTCCTCTCGCGTTTTCTACATTTTAACGGTGCTCCCTACGCGGATACACGCACTTCCGGTGACGGTGAGAAAGCGCCTCGCGATCGCGCCGTCTCCGAGTCTCTCTTGATAGACAATCCCGCAAATGTCACTGCTTAAATTACACGCTTTAATCCGAGGGACGCGGAGAGGGCCGAGGTGGGAGTAAGTTCGTCACAATTACCGCGGTCGTTGATATAGGGAACTAGAGTAATAGTAGGAAACGATGACGAGAAAGAAACTCTTTAATATTACCGGGTATTAACTCGGCTTTTGCTTTGTTTCAGTGGCTCGAGGTATTTATCGGGGCGAGGAAGAGGACGATATTTTTCACGAAGCTAGAGAGCGGCGGTGAAAGAGATGGTATGACGATCACATATCCGGTTTGCTGAACACATGCTTTAAAAGAAGCATGTGTTTTGCAAAATTATTATTGACAAAAAACGCATTTACTAAAGAATTACTTTTCTTGTTTCCGAGATGAAAAAGAGGTGATATATAATTTAGTCAATTATTATTCGTTCCTATCCTCTTGTGACATAGCAAAATAGTGCAAAGATTTATCGTTTCGACAAATTGGACGGGATTTATCATTCTATTTGGTGATCCATCCATGCATTACCGTGGAAAACGGCTGAAAGTACCACGACGGGATGAAAGGTCGATGAGACTCGATCCCTCGATCGATCAACAGGAGTCTTTCGACCTTGCCCCTTCGGATTTAAACCTCGTCTGGTTTCTGCGAGGATCAACTTCTTGCAGCGGCTTCTTCTAGTGGTTGATCTCGCCAATTTGTTCGTCTGAACTTTTGGGCGAATTAACATCGAACCGCTGCAGAGAGACCGAGCCGAAGCCGTGAAACCTATTAAAGTTTCAGTAGCTCTCTGTGGTATCGTATTGCTTTCTTTTCACACAGATTTATCTATGCAACGCGTGATAAAATTAGGGTATTCCACGGTTCTTCAAACTATTGTAGTAACGCGAAAAGTAATTCTTTAGTTAATTCTCTTTTTAATCTTCTTTTTCAATTAAAGAATATACACGATAATCTAGAAAAAATTAAATTAACTGCATATACACGCGGCGGAAAAAATGTTACAAATTTAAGATGTTATATTTTGTTTCACGATCAAAACTGTCGTCATACAAATGTCATAAAGTTTTTAACACTTTACAAAAATAGTAATATATTGTGTGACAGGTAACGTATAAAACAAGATATAATTGTAAACTGCAAATGAATGTTAAAAGTGCAAATATACATATATTTCAAGAGAAATTCAGGGAAGATAATTGCTAGATATTTGTCAGATTAAATATTGAACCGATCGTATTATCAATTAATCATTAATATCGTTGAGCAAAAGTAAAAGCTGTATTGCACAAGCCTGAATTATTTTAAAAAGCAATTTTTGTGGTGTCGCGAAAATTTTCAAAACGTTACATTTTTTCGGTAGATCTTTTATTACGAGGAATATATGAACAAAGAACTATGTGACAATGCGTTACTTACCGAGATTAATTCTAGTAGCTTCCTTCTGTCGCTCCCTGTCTCTCTTCAATCCCTCTCTAGATGTCTAATCGCCTACCTTTTTCACGAACTTATCTCGTGTAGCGCATCGCGTCTGATTATTCGATGCGCAAGCGAACCGAACCTTGAAATAATAAGCGTCTTTCCTGATTCCGGGTTATGTCGCCGTGTTCACACGTGCACAAGCGACAACCGATGTGTGAACGCATTACGCTCGCCGAACGTGGCCAAGAGCGTAACAGTTTTATATTTACATCCGACTTAACAACTGGTAAGTAATTTTTCTGATTAATCACAAATCCAGAAGTAGAATTTAATATATGCATAAAGAAAAAGTGCGTAAATTTTAATACTAATTTTTAAAGTTAACGATATAATTCATAAATTAAAAAGTAGACAGATTTATAATCTCGCATTTATTCATAATCGTTATTTATAATCTCGCATAATATAGCCGGCTTTTTCTTGATATGATATACGTTTCGTTACGTTTTTTCTACATATGTATTTTATCCTGCTTTTTTAAATTTATAAATATATAAAAATTTTGTATGAAAAATTTAAGAAATTAATATTTATATACTAAACATCATTATAATGATATATGCTGGTCTGAACTCTTTCTCAAACCTCATTAATAACGTATCTCAACATCGAGTAACTTATCGAATTGTGCTAGAAAACGAGGAGGGGGGAAATATATCGCTACCTGCGCCAGTGGGTGATGCTTTTTCTAAGACTAGCAGGCCGTGGAATAAGTAAGTAATGGCCGCGATGGCTGCTATATGAGAATTAAGGGGGCGATGTAGCGGGTAGCGTCGGCGGCGGTTTCCTTGAACGATGATAATCAGCGATTTCGTGACAGACACGGGGCCGTGGCCACGCTAACGAGCAATCGCAGGCCGACGTTCGCTCGGGCGACACTTCTAGGCGTGTAGATATGCCTTTAAGGACTTTACCTTCTCCTCCCTCCCCCGCGATGTATGCCGGTCGGCTGGAATTACTTCGGTCTCTCGTCGCGCACCGGCGTGCGTCATGCAGAAATTATATCGCGCACATTGCTAAGTGCCGCTCTAAATTATAGTACGTTTAATCAGTTAAGAGAAGATACATTTTCTATTTCCAGGAAATCAAGGCTTTCGTAAAATTATCACGACGGGCGAAACTTATATCTTATTAACACACACATACACGGACACTAATAAAAATAGACTATTTGTGACATTTCTCGAATATGCGTCATCTATCTAACGAAGTTATTTTAAAACATCTACATTGCGCGATAGAGCGCGTTTTTTTATAAAAATTTTTACGCGGGAGACAACTGAGAGAAGTCTTTTCTCAGGAATTATTTCCAACGCCGAGTGTCTTTTAATAATCGCAGATTTCCACGATTAAAAACTATAGTATATCAACCAGCGTTTCAATATCGCGTCTGACGTTTTATTAACGTCAAGCTATAAAAGAAAGGTACCTTTAAAATTTCGCATCATGACTTCTCAAAATATCCATACGTATCCCATATTAGCGGTAATCGCGAAGAAACTTCTTTCGCTTTACGACTTTCGACGAATAAGTACTCGTTTCAAACGGACGGTAATCGGCGTGCGGGTCGCATAACTAAACAAATTAAAATCTTATGTACTTAAAACCTATCGGCGATGGCAGTCGACCGGTAACATTTCGCCTCTTTAATACGTGCGCGTCCGCACGCACATCTTGCGCGTTCGCTCGCCGAAAACGCCACGCGCGCTCGCGCGCAAACATCTGCGAACACCCGCCCGCACCGCACACGAGCGCAACCGCAAAACTTGCGTATCGCCGGCCATTCGTGAAGACCGCGAGGCAGATAACGATATGACTTCGCCTCGGTATTCATCCATAAATTCACGAGGACAGGGACCGCGCGCGCTGGATAACGTACCGCCGATGGCAGTGTCGTTGCAGCCGGCAGAAGAAAAGGGATTAATGGCCGCCAAAAGAGCAGAGAGACAGAGAAAGAAAGAGAGAGAGAGAAAAGCATAAAAGCGAGAAAGGGAAGTCGGGTCGCCGAGGGGATGCCATGGCTGATACGGACGATCGCTTCGTGCGCGAGCGGACTGATCACTCCGCCGTCGCACTTATAATTATTATTCGTATTTTAATGGCCGCGTGGAAAGACTGCGACGCCTTTGAAGCTGGCGGGTGAGACGACGGCTCCTCTCGAGAGCCTTCTCTTCCAACCTCCTCAGCCTGCTTTTGCCGATAAAGAGAGAAAAAGAGAGAAAGAGAGAAAGAGAGAGAGAGAGAGCGTGCGCAAACCCTCGTGCTTTTAAAAATATTGGGGATTTCAGATATCAAATGCCGCGTATACCGCTGCGCCCTTGAATCAGCCGAAAGAGAGGGGACGTGTGCTCTCTCACCGTCCCTTTCTTTCTCGCTGCCACGTAGAGCGCCTCCGGCGGAGCCATTCAATCAGAGACCGAAGATAAGTCGCGGCTTTCGTTTTTAAATCTCTTCTACCGCGGGAAGCGGAATGGTCGATGTCGATACACGAGAGTTTCCATTGTTTGAGCTATGTTCGAATATTTTTTTCGATAATGTTAGTGCTCTGTGTTTGATAAAACCATTCTTTCTCTCATTTATTATTTCAATAGTATAAATTGTATATATAATATAATTATTAATTGTATTATGCATATAATATTTATTTTAATATTTATATATTGTATATATCTTATTAAACAAATTATAATTTTTGAAAAATTAGATGCAATGATTCAATAGACAAGTAGTACAAAATGTTCGTTATATATATATAAATGAATAATATTTAGAAAGTTAATTCTGAATATTCGGTCGAGTTAAGATTGATGAGAAAGATCTATAATTTGCGAAGAAAGCGGCTGACGCGGATGTGAAATTTTCTCTGAAGAAAGAAAGCCGAGGATAAAGCGAGAGAAGTACAGAATGAGGCATCAATCAATTTATGCAACCCTTCGGCCGATTAAACCGAATCAACCGGGTCGAAGACATTTGGTTCTCAGTGCCCCTTTCTTTCTGTCTCTCTCTTCCCTCGTGTGCCTAGGTTAATATAAATTAATAGATAAATATACAATTAGAAGTAATCTATATTAATTAAGGGAAGGTCTTGCCTTCGTGGTGGCTCGACTTGCCTCCTTTGTGGCTGCACCATGAATATCCGGCGATTCATTCATTAACCCTCACCTTCGACCTCGAGTCTCGGAGCCGCGGAGGTTCCAATCATACCTCGAACAATAACCGAACGAGAAATACCCCTAATGTGTTCTCGTTGTCTTGGCCTCGCTTGTCGGTTCGCGAATGTACTTTCATTTCTTCTCTATACATTTGTATATATATATATATATATATATATATATATATATATATATATATATATACATATACGTGTACGTGTGTGTGTTCAATTTGTATCTAATACTATTATCTAGACTTGAAAATGTCCAATATATCTTACTTTATAAAAATTGTTCAATATCCAAGACAAAGGACACATAAAAGAATAAAAGGAATGGGCGATGCAGCGAAATAATTCCAATATATTGCGTCGTCTAAGAATATAGTTACGAGTGTCCATCAAATTGGTAGTACGATACAATTTATCATCACTTATTACCACCATTGCCGTGCCAGTAATACATCACAACGACTCGGCGACGTTCGTCGCTGAGTCAGCAATAAATTTCTCGTCGCGAGCGCGAGCGCACGTTATCGCGAGGCAATTGCAAGATTTGCGCGGCTGGATTCGTCTCGGGCGTAGAATCCGTAAATCAGTGCCGACCTACGCGGTCCATCCTGGCGGTGCCTCGCCTCGAGGAGAGAGATTGCTTTACAAAAATTATCTTCTTTTCCTTCATCCCGACGATGGCGCAATCGTAAAACGAGACAAAAGCGAAGGGTACTCGTCTGACACCCGTTCGTAATCCTAAGATTTAGACGTTACCCTCGTCCTACAGGATAGCTATAAACAAAAACAATGGGTCGTTGTTCCGGGGAGAGAATAGGTTACGCGGGGGAGAACGTGAGGGAGACAGAGGGAGGGAGGGGGATCGTTATTAATACAAAGGGGCGATGCGGTATCCAAATCCCAATCTGAAATACGACGGAAATAATCCGGTTGAAATAAAACGAGGTCCGCGGACCACGTTAAGGTTAAGCTCGCTCAGCGCGCTCGGATGTACTCGTTCGTTTTAACGCAGTTCCGAGCCGAGGACGGAAACACCGCGAAAGGCGGGAATCTCTCGGTCTCGGGGAAAAAAGCAAAAAATTATATACCTTGGATAAAGTAAGCAAAGTAATTAGTCGAGGAGGTAGTCCGCGATACGGACCACACCTGTGCGCGAAATCGGCTTGGTGTCGGATGTAATTCGTGGACGGAGGATAAGAGGGATAAAGGCCCGGTGTCGGAATTGCTCGGGCCCTATGAGGAATAAAGAGACATAGATTTGTTTATGCGTGAATGTGTTAACCAATTAAACTTTTTTTATTTCATTAGAGCGAATTAATTGTTGTTCGATTGTATACACGAGAAGAGAATTATGTGAGTCTTGTATCTTATCTTTAAATAAAATTTGATAATTTTAGATTTATTTTATTTATTACCATAGTTAAAAAAAATGTAAAATTTAATCTCGATTCAACTTTGTTGCCGCAACATTAAAAACGTGTGGCGCGTCGCTGATCGCGAACATAAAAAATACAGACTACAAGGAGGTCCGTCTTTTTTAAAGGCGCCTCTACGTGCCGAGGGTCGGAGAATCGTCTGATGTTGCACCGGCATTAAAAGCCGCGGTATCCGAGACAGGAGACTGAAATACGAGCCATGTGAGAATATCATTAGCAAATTGCTTAATTTACGGACCACCGCTGACGGTATTCGTGTGGATGCACTTTTGTCTCTCCGATGGTCATGACTTTGTAATTATCATCCTTTACTATCTTCGGCTCACGCACGATTTCCGAAATAGCAGCCGTGTCACGAAATGCGACGCATCATTCTGCAATCGTGATCGTCACGAGTTCGCGAATCGTCAGCTGTCGCGCTTTATGAATCATAGTGCGATCGTAGCGATGATGTATCGGATTTCTCGTTGTTACTGTTAGAAAATGCGCGTATAATGTGTGTACGCAATGTGTCTACGCTTCACAAATAATATTGTATATGTTGATACGTGTTAGTATCAATAAAGATAAGCGTACCATAGTACCGATTAATATTAATGAAGCTATTGTCCTTGATTATATGTTATAATTAATATTAATAAGTGAAAGCTTCTCCGGCCGGTACCTATTTATCTAGATTAACTAATAAGCGAATATAGAATAGATGCATTTATAAATCTTTCTTGATTATCCTTTTATGTGGCGCTGATATGATCGAAGGGCTAAGGCGAGCAGTCTGCTTCAAATTAATATGGAAAAGTCTAGACCTCTCCTTCGTACATGTTCAGCAGATTGTATCATCATTAAGGATAAGGTTAGTGTGTGTAGATGTAAATTTTCCTAACAATTATGCTATACGAGAGTAAATGATATTTATATTTTAAAAGAGAAAATGTATAATATTCTTCGGTATAAATAGTTTATACACTTTTCGCATACATAATTATAATTTTTCTAAAAAAATAAATCTTTATTACCCTTTGTAATTAAGGACTCTTGTATCCATAAAATATTGTACATTTTTAACGTTTGATATAGGAATAATATTTCGCGCAAAACCCGATAAAAATAAAGAACGAGAGTCCCTCGTAATTTCTCATTAAAGCGTCGCTAATAATTTTTATAGAGCCCTCTCATGTCTCGGATACAATGTAGCCGAGCAGCGGAGAGAAAGAAAACGATCCGTCGATTCCGACCCCCGCGACCGCGGACTCCGCTCTCCTCCCTCGCGCGTCCCCCCTTTCTCGCTCGTATATAACCTCGGACGTTAAGTGGGGACCTCCACGGCGCCGTGGGCCCATCGCGTTTTATCACCGTGCTCATACCGTTTCAATACGCCATCAATAATAAGTCCCCTTTTGATACACCCGGGACGCGCGTTACTACGTTTACAGCCCGGTATCGCCCTTCGCGTCCGCGAAGAATGGAGCCGGATACGTTGCTCTTTTTACAGACCGACATTGTTGCTCTTGCCGGTGAAAGATGACGGCAATTAAAGCCGCGGCGAAATTTTCTTCGAATCGCGATTCGACACGATGGAGAGGCCGACATTGTTGCTCTCGCCGGTGAAAGATGACGGCAATTAAAGCCGCGGCGAAATTTTCTTCGAATCGCGATTCGACACGATGGAGAGCCCGGCTCGCGCGATCTCACGACGAACACCCTCCTTCCGTTCTTCCTTTTGTTATTGTTACCGCGTGCTCTCTAGGTGCCGAGACGCGGCGACATTTATTCATGTCACGGTGGAGCAATGCCAACGGTCAGCAGAGAGAGGAGAGAAACATTATAGATAAAATTAAAGCAGCTTGTTGGAAATAACCACACCGGGCGATCTGATTTTATTGGGGAGTAATTCGGCCGCCTCGCGACAAGGAATCTTGGCAACGCGGACTTGCTACCGTGCCGCGTGATTAACTGAATGCAAGTGCAATTCCCGCGCAATTATTCGTAGGGCGAGTGTGACTTAGACTCGGATCTCTTTGTATTTTAGTGTTCACGTAGTGGGTCGCCGTTGAAAGGGCACTCAATAACACTTAACAATCCATTAATAATTCTGTTAGATGTTGCGTTCATAGGTATTCAAAATAATAAACTTTTCGAGTAGGAGTATGTGCATAATATCTTTCAAACAAAATTACGTCCGTATGTATATATGATAGAAATCACATTAATATTAAATAAATTATAATTTTCTAGCAGCGCGTCTGTGGAAATATTAACCATTCGTAATTATTCTTCCCTCTTTGCATATGCTTGCGATATAATTAACGTAATTGCTTTTTATTGACATTTGTTAGAAACATTCACATATACGATATATGCATAGTTTCTCCTATCGCTTACTACGAACGTCTATTAAAGCATTATAAACGCATGAAGTGTGCTCTACTCGACGCGTTTCAATTATTTTAGAGAACAATCACGATTGAATCGCTTTTACCACGTGCGTAGCGTAATTAACTTAAACTAGGGAACACAGCGCCAAGTGCGTTTGAATAATAATGGCCGTAGCTGGATCTGTTCTTTTTTTTTATCGTTTCTTATTAATTGGTTCCTCCAACGCTCCTCGCCGACACGATGCGAGTCGAAGTGCTATATATCAGTTTGGATAATAGTGTTGATTCCCCATCGCGGGGAGCTCTCGCGCATGTAAAGCCGAATACGATTTTATTGTGGAGAAATATAATCGACTATCTCACCGTGCAATTAGCAGGAAGAAAAATCAACCGCATTAAGAATGCAACCGAGGGAGCGCTTCGCCTGCGTACCTTCCATTGTAATTTAGCTTCAGTAGTAACGCTACGTTACTTTCAATTAACTTTATACGTAACAGTAATCATTCGACCTGATCTGAATCGAATTGTAAAATTTTCCGTTAATTTGCCATATGCATCTTCTCTACTTTGTACAATTCCTTACATAACATAAATTATCACATTCGCGTGATATTTCAAATTCAAATAACAAAAGTAGATAAAGGTAAGGAAAAAATAATCTTTTGCTCGTCGAAAAATCTTATTTCTACAATAATATATCCTAATTGTGTGTGCTTTTATTATTGCATTATTTGTTTATAATTAAGGTAGTTTGATTATTTTTTAAACTGATTTCCCTTTTTTGTGATATTAATTTTATATATTTTTTGTATCTTTTTATTTTTTATATCTTGTGGAGAGAAATAATTCGTTTTTATTTTTAAATACAATAAATTCGAAAAAATTGTAATATACAGAATCTATCTAAATCGCGTCATATATATATTTTGACTCAACTGAGAGTGCGTGCTTCGACGAATTTGTGTGCCGTTCGCGATTAGAATTATTAGTGAAGAAACCGTGAAACGCGCTTCGGGCGATTTTCAATGCGCTCCGATCCGTTGCCTCTTGCACAAATAGCAAAAGGCAAACAACGCTACGTCCAATTTCGATGTCCACGGCCGCGTGGAACGGCGCGTGCATTTCCGAACGATCGTGCGCCCACGGAGAAAGCGCGGCGAAGCAACGTCAGAATTGATTTCATCGCTTCGTGGAGCGTGTATACAAACGGTATGTCCCTTTTCGCTTCCGTCCCTTTCAATCTCCTTCGCGTTCACCTGTGCCCGGGCGTTAACTCCTACGAGAAGTCGCGACGGCGCATCGGGAACGTCGTGCAATCGTTCGTGTTCGGTGGCCCCTCGATGCGGGGACAGGAAAATCCACGGGCGGAAAAACCACCGAAGAAAAGACCGACCGGCAGATACCATCTTTTCGTGCTAATAATTATCGCATTAATTATAACGCGAGGAACGCGCACTCGCGTCCATGCTATTCACACACACACACACACACATATATACACGCGCTGAAGCGCACACGATAAAGGAACGGCCACGGTTAAGCATTAGCAGAGGCACATGGGTGAGACTGATTCGCGAGGCAGATCTGACAGCGAGGACACGCGTGAGACGCGTAACGAGCCCCAGCGCGAATGCCCGCGCCGCCGTCGAACTCGCTTCTTCGTTGCAGCTAATTGTAACGGCGTAAGACGCGCGTCATTATGATGCCTATCGTTTCTAGAAGCAGGATGTAATTTTACAGGAAGGTTTAGTGGCAAATTCTTCGGCGGTCATCGAATTCCGCGGGATGTTCCTGACTCCACGTGTTTTTTTTTTATATTTCGTGCCCAATGTCATATATTCGAATTTCGAGATTATTTCGAAAATTGGAGGTCGCTTATTTAATTAATGGCGATCAAGACTAATTAATAAGCTTCGAGTAGTATTCGGATCGTTGATGCATACTGAATGAAATTGTTTTCACGAAACATGTGTCAAAACAAACTGCGTATTCGCTCCGAATAGAAAAAGAGACCGATTTTCCGTAATGACATCATGGAATATGTAAGGACGAAGATTGGAACTCATCAGAACATCGCGCGTTGCGCATCGGTCACGCATGCCAGCTAAGAATTCGCATCTAGAATCAAACGAACGAGAAAGTGTCGCGAGGAGGAAGAGGAGAAGAGAGAGAGAGAGAGAGAGAGAGAGAGAAATAGAGAGCAGAGTACTTTGCAGAGAGAGAAAACAGCGCATGAGAATTTCGCGGGTGCGACCGTGCAAAAGCATCGTGCCAAATTCTGTGCTAAAATCGGAGATCGTGTCGATTGTGATCGTTTCTGCGTATTCTATATTCTGCTGTCCGCCACGCGATTAACGATCCGTATCCCGCTACAGTAAACATCGCGTCGCTATAATGCTCTTAAAGCATAAATAACGTTCAGGTTTCTAAAAAAGGAGACACATGATTCGCGTAAATTAAATTAAATATTTCATCCATTTCCTATAATTAAACCAAAGAAATACAATTACTAATATTGAATTTTTTGATACATTTAAAAAAAAATTCTTTTCAGGCCCCAGTGTATTTTTATAATTAATATATTGTATTACAGCACATATAATTACAACTTATTAACAATTGTATCTTTATATGTTTATATTAATCTTTGCACGATCAAAATTACTTGAAAATCAAGGTACATTTCGTTCGAAAAGTTTTTCAGGCATTATCGATCCACGTTCATCATCGAGCGCGATCACTATGCGATGTCTTCCGGACCTACATTACTGGCGAGATATCGCTCGTTGCTCGCGTCGCCTACGTTGCTTTCGCCGCGTCACGCGGTAATTAAGCAGATCATTAACGTCATCGCGATCGGAGCGAAGGAGAACGCGGGCGAATCGCAATCGCCTGCTGGCGCATACCGTTACGCGATGGTTGCGAGGCGATAGGGCACCTTGACTAATACGACCGCGGCGAGTTGCACCTTGCAAATTGGCGGGAAGCATGCCTGCGTTCTCGACCCTCTACGTGAAGAAAAACCTCGTGCCATCGTGCGCGATTTAGAGACGCGCTTTTGTGCTCTTGCATTTGTCCACCTTGCGCCGTGAGAGTATCGCGATGTGGCAGCGATTCGACCACACCTGTTCCTTCCTCTTTGACAACAAGCTCGATAAAGTATCTTCGGTATCTTCGGTCAAAATTACGGCTGGCCAGAGAGCCAGCCGTTTAAATCGATTGTCAAACTTGAGATATAAAATTGTAAAAGAACGAGCTTTGTGAGAAAAGTGAACAAAAAAAAAATGAAATATAGAAGAAATGTGATATGTAAAACACAGAGATTCGCGATTGCCATTACAGCACGAAATGACTTACTGTAATATTAATGCAATATACGCCTACGCCATTACATCATCGCATCACATCGGTATCAGCCGACACTATAATTCAATTGCGCTGCATTTAATAAAAATTAAACGTATAGTTCGCCGGGACGTGAATTGTTGTCATTAGTATGTCCCCGGAGCGCTGTCCCGCCGCGACGGAAAATTTCAATTTTCCGCTCGAGATAATAGATAATAACGCAAATATTTTTCCGTGTGACGGAGGTTCTCCGCCGGACAAAGGATTCTATACCTCTCTTTTGCCCTTTCACCGTCGCTCCACCGCGCTTTGGCGACGACACCGACGAGAGCGACGAAGACGACAATGCGAGCTGAACGTAACGGCAAAGAGTCGGCAAAAAAGGAGCGAAACGGAGACGCAGAAACGGGAAAAATGTATATGTACGAGAAACGGTGGAGGAGTTTTCATAGAGAAAGAAAGAGACACGCATACGCAGAGCGAGAGAACGACAGAGTGGAAGTGGAACAAAATGCTGATGGCAAAGGGCAATGCTGGAAACGAACGAACTGAACGAACGTCGGTCACAAGAGCCAGTAGCAGCGCACTCTCCTATAAATATGTATAGCCAATATCCGCTTACATTCGGCCATAGCACTCGGTGATATCGTCATGCAGATACCTCTAGGTGAAGCATGCGGACTACGGGGGTTAGGGGTAGGTAGATATAGGTAGAGGTGGCGGGTTGATAGTCCTGCTCTTGGTGTATGTGCTGTGCCGCCACGCCACGGTTTGACTTCGCGCATGATGGTGAATCCTTTGCCGAGGCACGTCATATCGTAGGAAAATATCTAATCTGCATGTGTTTACGTTTGACGTGTCGATAGTGCCGGTGCGCGGCTCTTTCGGCTCTTACCGCGGCGCAAATTGAATTACGGCGACGATGCAAAAAGGCAACGCCACGAAGATGGCGAGCGACCGCGCAACGTGTGTTTCGCTGCCCTAGACGGGGTCGACAGGGAAATCGAATTCGCGCGATGTGCGTTGAGACAAATTGCCGGTGGATCGAGTTACGTCCTTGTCAAACGAGCGAGTTGGGCTTTCCCGATTTCAGAATCAATTCGATTACGATGTTACCGCGTTCGGTTCCTGCAGTTTTATTTTCACGTTGCACGCGTCGATCTTTAAATCCCTTTACAGAATATACGATAAAAATTCAATGCAAATATTATAATTTATACGATCAAGTAATCATTTCGAGAGATTAATTATTCGTCAATTTGAAAATTTCTTTTAGACAACACAACAGAATACTTTTACGCTTTTTCGTTCCTAATCCTTCGTATGGGTCCATCATGTAAAATTTTGTATTAACCGGGTGTCTCGGACGGTCCCGCTCGATTGCATCCGTTACCGCACGCAACGCGGGAACGCGAAAAAGAGGGGGCCAACGCTCTAAACGCAGCTTTGGGGCCCAAAGGCGTCACCCATTGCGCGCCGATGCTCATTTCGCTTCTTTCCTCGGTCTCGTGAGGTACCCTCGCGCCGGCCCTCGTCGGTATTTTTCAATTAATTTTTTTTCCCCGTGCCCGGACTCCCTCCCTCCCCCAACGTCCGAGTCTTTTGGGGCACGCGTGCCGCGCCGGATATCGACAGGGTTTTGGTATATACTCGGGGGGCTCTAACCGTGCGGATACCGAAGCGAAGTGGCCGCGGATCAATCAGAGGCGGCCTATAATTAACGAGTTACGGCTCCGGCCGCCGCGCGTTTGCATTAAGACGCGGCTTTTTGTCACTCATCTCTCTCAGGGACCGACCAGCCCCGGTCGGCGTTCGTAATTACCTTGCGGCGGCAGACGGTCAGTATCCGCCGACGGGGATTGTATACGAAGGCGCGAGTCGGACTCGCCGTTTCTTCGCGCGAACGAGCGACGCGCGGATTCTTCTCGGGAGAGGGGGGGGGGCCCGTCTCCACCCTTTCTGTCGCACGGCTCTTACGCTCGTCCGTGCACGCAGTCACTTCGATTGGCTCTATATACAGTGTGGTTTTTCTCCGTTATGCCTTATACCGGTGGTCTTATGTCCTTCGAGACGACACCGAAGCGAGAGCGCTTTCGCGACGGAAAGGGGGAACCGAGAGAAGGGGGGCATAACAACGTCTAGAATCGTAATTAGTAGGCGTGAACGCACGCCTACCAGACACCGCGACTTCTTCGTTCTTCGTTTCGGTATCCGTGTCTGTCTTCCTTTCTCCTTTCTCTTTTTCTCTCTCCATTTCACTTTTTTCCGTGAGCCGCGTGTCCCGTGAAAATTGTTTGGGGCCGTCTCGTCTGGCTGAATATGACACATGTGGTTGTCTTCGATCTATGAGAACTGATTCAAG
Organism: Formica exsecta; assembly: GCF_003651465.1. Lineage (NCBI taxonomy): Eukaryota > Metazoa > Arthropoda > Insecta > Hymenoptera > Formicidae > Formica > Formica exsecta. The sequence continues at coordinate 1,518,530 of NW_021851167.1, forward strand.
ACGATGCGAATGACGTAAGCTTCGCCAAAGAAAAATAATAATAAATTCTTTAATGATATCAAATTCGAAGTTTATTTTTAAATTTTTTCAACATTAAATATGATACATATGTATCAATATGAGAACAATTCCATTTATCAATGATAGCTCTTTATGACACAGTATTATTTTATTTTGATAAAATGTGAGAATAAAATAATATTAAATGTAAATAATATGAATATAATTTAAGATTATTACATTTTAAGAAAAGTGAAAGAAGAACGTAACGTCGAGGGTGATTGGTGTCTTCATTAAAATTTCAATTGCTATACGTGCGCGCGTTTCTCCGCGGCGGATGTTTCCGTGATCTGATAGTATTGTGCGGATGCTATAAGCCACGCAATAACGTAGAATTATTTAGAAAGCAAGTATATCAGCGAAACTGTTTCGCTAATAAGTCTTGGATAGTTTCGACGCAGCATTCACATTTGTAATTTTGTACATTTATTACATTCATAATAATTCATAGTAATAATACACGCATAATAGTTGTGATGAATTGTAATCAAAAAATTATGTTGCATTTATGTTTTGATTAATTTTTATTAACAATGTAATATGTGTGTTATTTATATCTTTCTTCATCTAATATTAAAAATATAACAACAGATTATTATATTTATATATGTGTGTGTATATATATATATTATGTTTTTAATATTAATATTATTATATAAAGATAT
>NW_021851167.1:1520637-1544944 GCF_003651465.1 Formica exsecta
TGTGTGTATATATATATATAATATTTTATTCTTATGCATATAAATATATTATTATGTTTTTAATAATAATATTATTATATAAAGATATCTTAAAAAGTTTAAAGTTTTAACTTTCACTTTTTTTTTTTTAAATAGACCTGTTTTTAAATGACTCCAAGATACATATCTTTCAATCCATTTCACCCAGTTGCAAGTAGATGCGATCGAGATATTAAGTTGTACTTTAGGGAGCAGACAGCCTTCTGCTAAAGGTAGTTTACAATTGCACGAATCGTTCGTCAGAGATCGCGATCAATTAATTTGACACTCAATTCGATATGCAAGTGGCAGATGCAACCGTCTTGTCAACATACATACAAGTCGTCTCAGAAATTGAGGCCACAGAAGAACACAGCAGAAAATAAACTAAGAATATTTTAATAACGATTGTTCTTTAATAAATTCTGAATAACTAAATTTGTGGTAATTAAAATAATTTGCTTCGAGTATATAAATATTGCAACACAAAATAAGTATATTAATAAAATTTTAATTTAAAATTTGAGATAATTTTTAATATTGAAAATAAAGAAAAAATCGCCACATACAATTAAATAATAATTAATCAAGTTTTTATTAAGAGAATAATTTTAGTTTCAATGTCAAAGAATGTATTATTTCTGATTCGACCTGTATATATACATGTGTGCGAGTTGGATGAGCGTATAAATGATCGCGTCGGCAAATTCGCGACTGGCGAGTTGTACGAAATAGCAAATCATCCTGGTGAAGAGCCGAGCGAGTAGTAGGAACTGTGAGAGGAAAAAAGCTAACTACAAAATAATGGAGGGACCGAAGATCGCGTAGTGGAGTTAGAATGAAGCAAAAGGGAAGGAAGCACTTCCGGCGGATACACGTCATTTTTGTCACAATCGCGATAACATCAAGAGCGTTATAAGGAACCGTTCACCAGGGTACTGGGCTTCATCTTTATTGCGTATCGATAATGATCTGTAACCGTCGACTAACTCGCACCGCAAGTCGAGTTGGACGCGTTTCAATGTCGAAAGAGACCGCCGCCCGCAGGAAACTGAACCGCAAATTGTAGATTATTAGCAATGCTCATTAAAATGTACTTTCTTATTTTAGCGTCAAATAATAATGTATTAAAACTTTACATTATAAAATAATATATTATAGCGTAATCTTCAAAAATAAAATTTTTCAATAATCAAAAAATATAAAACGTCTCTAATAATATTTGATTTCAATTATTCTCTTTTATTGTTATTTAATTATTTTCTATTAAAGACAAAAGATATCTTTCTACGATATCTCATTCGATCACTCATTATTCAGAATTGAATAAAAAATTTTTAGGTCAACTTATGAAGTGAACTGGATTGTTTGCCTCGTAAGATGACATCGTGTGCTTTATAAAAATGCATTGATCATATATTTTGTAAACTATTCTTGACATACGTCGATAATTGGCGGAAACACCAAAAAAAAAAAAATGAAAACCTTTGCGAGTTTTAAGCCTGCAATGTTGGAGATGCGTGCGAATATCAGACGCATGTCCGTGCATAAATCATTTGAGTTCGCGTATAACGCAGTAGCTGGTGCAATTGTTATGCTAACCACTTGCTAGTATCTGCTCTTATATAGCCTATGTTTCCTGCTCGACCACCTGTTACCCTCTCGAACCTCGACCCCGCTTTCGTAACATTCAGCTCATTCATTCTGGTTTGGCACATATGTAACAATCCCTGACATAGCCGTTTTACACTGTTTTTCAGATCTTTTTTCTAGTTCCTCTTTATATCTAGAATGGGTTATGTCAAATCTTCTGAAGTAGGGTGTGTCATGGACTAAACATAAAAATATTCGTAGTAATCCAGCAAAAAATGGCAATAAATTCTACAAATTTTAATTAAACGATAGTTCTCTATAGAATAATTGACGAAAATAACACATTTGTACAAAAGAATTCGAAGCTAAAAATTATTTTTAATGAGATATTTATTATTTATCTTTCATTATATCAAATTTATTATATTTGATTGTCTTTAATAAATATCCATTGTAAAAAATGTATATGTTGCGCAGCTATGGGGGAGAATGTTGAAATATTTATTAATTATATTAACATCGTTACATATTTAATCGTGCATTACCCGATTCGCATCTTACCCTTTGCCGAATATACTTACAATATCATTTCCCACCATTACGTTCAGATAAGAATAATGGACCGTGTCAGGGAATTTCCTTGATAACTATCTTAATAACGATCCATTCTTTCAGCAAAGCGCGAGTTAACGCGGGGACGAAAATATACAACTCCCATGGGATTTATAAGAAACGATATTATCGATATCATGAATGCTATCAGATCGAGTTACTCAACGAAATATAAAGCGCGGGTCGTTCTAGTCGCCCTGAATTATACATCACAAAGCGCGTAACGCGCGTCCGGACATGAACAATAATGACTCGTGGCCTGCGCCACGTCTTCGGTTAGTTCCACTATGCAGACGGTTCTTCGTACAACACCCCTCTCTCCCTGCTCAACTCAGGAAACTATGACTATAAAAGCAGCTCGCAAGATACGCCGTCGAGATCACCGCGGAAACAAATGACGGCGGTGAGCCCTTTTAATTGCCGCACCTGCCCCTCTCTCTCTCTACGAAGCCCCTGCGAAAACCTGTAGGTGATAATTTTTCTTCTACAGCTGGTCGATTCTTTTTTCGACCGCGTCATTCGCGCCTATCCGAAAGACGTTACCGATGAGTGATGAGTCAGCCAGATATTCGCTAGTCTATGTATGACGGTACTAATATTTCGATATGTCACTTCAAATCATATAAGAATATATGCACATATTGTGAAATTATGTGCATTATCAATATAATAAGAATCGAATAATGCAAATATATGGTGATGATATGAAGAAATAAAATTAATTATCTGTTTAATCAATAATTTGTTATTTTGCATTAATTTATCACGAATTATTTTATTTTCTCTAAGAATTTTTACGTTGCGAAAAATAATATTAAAATCAGTATAAATAATAATAATAAGTTATAGAAGTTTAATAATTAATATAATCCTTGTATCACATTAAAAAGTTTTGTAATCGTGTTTCACATAATTAATTAGAGCAATACATGTAATAGAGAAGAATACTAAAAAAATTATTCTTTTCCTGTAATAATTCTCACATACAAAAGGCAGAAGTGTCGATGGGATATTTCTAGCATTCCATTAGCGTGGAAACCGTTGCAAATCGAATCGTGCGTGTGGAACATTTTGTGATGTATTATTCTTCGGGTTTTCTGTCTCGCTTACACGTGTGCGGCTTTCCTTCCCAGGTGCATCGAACCGCGAAGCGGCAAGGAGGGGTGTCACGAAGACATCCGCAACTAGCACGAAGAGAGTAATCATCGGGCAGATATTTATTTTCTATTATTTCGTGGGAATCGAGCAGCGTGCTCTTTGTTCTGGATTTAGAGAGTTTGTTTAGTCTCTTGGCGCGATGAGGGGATCCTTATCTTTCGCGGCGCGTTTCCATCAAAGTGACCGCGTGATGTACCTTGATTTCTCAATTTTTGATAGCAGCGGGACTGAATAAATTTAGATTATGATCTTGTTTCAAAAAGAGAAAATTAATTAGATTGGTACACATGGCAATATTAAGAACAGGATCATTATCGTCTACGTCAAGTTTGTCCAAGTATTCGACCGCGAATAGAACAATGTCCATATCCGAAGAATGTGTGGCTTTATTAATTTATATTTTAGTATATTTAATTTATTTTATCATAATATTATTTTAATTCATACATTCAACACATGCGCGCATGATGAAAACTCTATTAAGATCGTTAATTGTCGACAGGTTTGGAATAGCAATTTTGTAAATTTATTGGCTCGTTTCTGAATCATTCTGGGAAGATTTAGAGATGCGTGCGATTCGTTGCGTGGCGCGTTAGATGTTGCGTGATGCGCGGCCGATTGGTTCTATGGGAATCCGGCAGCATTGACGAGGCCCGTTTATTAACCTACTTAGATACCCGATTGTCGGTCGAATCGAAACACAGATGGAGATATTCTCCTGTGCTATTGCCACTCTTGATTCGTTAGCGGATTGCGTGGGGTAGAAGATTGCTTCCTTGATGCTCGCTCGTATTAGAGAAGCGATACCGAAGTGTACAGATTGGTTAATTCTTCGAGGGAGATATCGTGTGCCCTACGCATGCCAGGTGTGATGAGAGATAAATTGATTATTCTTTTTGTGATTTCGTGATAAATTAATATCTCTTGCATACGCTTAGCATGTAGTTTAATTAATATAATCGTAAAAATGTGTCGATACTTGTTTCCGATTTCACAAACATTTATTGCGATATATTAATGTTATATAGTTATTTTTATACACTATATACAAACATTAAACGTATATGTTAGTTTCGCAACATAAATCACGTACTCCTCATGGATCGATGCGCGTTTCTACGAAATTACACCGAGAAACCAGTAATTCTGACGCAAGCACATGCGGCCAAGTAGAATTCACAATGGGCGTAGATCGAGAACGTCGCTATTAAGGATAATAGAATATGCAACGAATCATTTTCTCACAGGTAAGAGACGTTTGCCTCTTCCACCTTCTATCCAAAGTGGAATTTCAAAACTTATACTATCCAATAGAGTCCTTAACTGGCGCAATCTGTTTAGCGTTGTAATTGCTCTACATACACACATACAGTTTCCCTATTATTTACAATCTTGCATATCTTTTCCTCAAAATTTTCAGCTTGCCGCGCACACACTGCGGATATAACTCTTTTATAAATACACCCTTTAAAGATCGTTTGGATTTATGTTGGACACTGAAAGCTCTGCACGATATCTTTCTGTCACGAATAACCACACGACAGCAAAGTGTTGATAGCAGTACGTCAGCCGGCAAACACTGACATTTTTCACAACACAGCAAAAGCTGTACCTATCTTGCTTTGTCAGCGTGTGTTAAAAGCCATATTAAATTTGTACCTTAAACAAGCAAAACACTCATAGATAGCAATTTAAACAATTTAGAATTAAATGCAAATTAAAAAAAAAAATAATTGAATTGGCAGATAACGACAGCTTTTTCATATCCGCGATGATAAATACATTTAATTTCCAAATCTTTATTTTATGTTCAAACTAAATTACTCGAAACACCAAATAAATTATTAATGACATCGGTATTTATTTCTGATTGAATATTAATAAAGAGATAACATCACTGTTGAGAAGGTAAAGGATCTGTAAGAGAGTCATCACAATATATGCTCGCATTTTTTTTCTATTGTAATAAAATATTAATTCTTTAAGGTGTGATATTTGCAGCCGACCGTAGCTACAGAGATTTAATTACTTTTCATACTTCTCGTGCGGCGGACGAGGCATTGATGGTCTGTTCGTTTGGTGGCACGTGGAACGCGTTACGGGGACAGGGGGTGCACTATGCATGCGCCGCGGCTTTTAAATAAACGGCTGTCTTCCCCTTTGACTTTACGATAATAGGTTTGTTTGCATTCCAATTTCAAGAAGTTTAACGACATCCTCCGAAGCGTGCGGCCCCCTCTCGCTAAACTTGGTACCGAAGATTCGTGGATCGGGTTCCCCTCGTTCCCCCCCGTTATTTCCACGGAGACTTGCGAGCGATCAGAAAGCCGTAATAATTTGAAACGGCGGTGTGTAGATTTATTAAAGTTAGCGAATAAGAAATATGCAGATTTTTCGCAAGCGAAGGATAATAATGGTTTAGATAAAGTTTTATTGCCAAAAATTTTATTATAGTAAAGTCATTTGCAATTAATAAAAAATATATAATAATAATAAATATATAAAATGATAATAAATAATAATAATATTATCTGAAAATAATATGATAAACCTATATTTTAATATTATCTCAAATCTATATTTTGTTGCGGGTATGTAGAAATAAATGCTACTATAAAAAATAGACTGCAGAAAATGAGAAAATATATGTGAATATACTCGAGCCTGTGTGCGCGTACGTGTATCTCTGCATTAAAACGCGAGGATGGACATCTAAAGTCATCTTAGCATTTTAAACCAACCGTATTTCGCATAGAGCAATACTATTGCGCATCGCATTAATAACTTTATTAATGAGAGTATAACGTAAGAGCATGTTTGCACATTGTTACAAAAATGTGTAAATGCAATGGGAATGATTTTCAGCCAAGGGCTAGTGTGGCGTGCCTGGCAGAAGTTCTCAAATGTAATAAGGTAACAATACCTAGCTGGTTTTTGCGGAATTGATGTACTGGGCGAAAAAGTTACAGACGTGGGAAATTCCCGCGAAACTCGACAAGGCAACACATTCGCCAATCCCAAATTGGAGTGCTGAAAGTACCGGCGGGAGAGCGTATGGAACATGTCGGTAGCCGCGCTTCTATCGTAAACCCTCATTATCGTCATAATTATTATGCAAAGAATATAATGCGAGAAGCGGCAAGCTTCCAGAATGCTCTCGAGATCGGCCGTCCGACAGACTAATTTCAATGCGCGCGAATAAATTGCGAGAATAATTTTATAAAATAATTGAAATATAAAGGAAAGCGTGCGAGGAACTACACTATGCATCTTTCTCACATTTCGAAGACTAGATCACAAATATACTATTATTTATACTCTTATTATTGATATATTTTTATGGATTTTCTGATGACTAGAAAATTGATTTTCTTGCAATACGTGTCATTTTAATTAAGCGCAAAAAATACATATCTGAAGTTATTTGTAATAAAAAATAGTATGACAAATCAATTTTATTGTCATTTCAAATCATGGAATATTGTCCATCCTCTTTGATAAGATATCGATACTATAATAACGTTGAATATAGAAATTAAATATAGAAATTAAATTGAATATAGTATTACGTTTCTTTTCGTATACGTTCTCGCTTTGTTGTTTGCAAGCAAAACGGAGTTCAGGAAAACAGTGTACAGACTGATCGATCGAAGACTATAGAGTTGCGGGGGAAGAGGACTTGGTATAGCTGCACTGCTCGGAAGAATCGCTCGGAAACGCGAGATATATTGACCGGACGCCGCTATCACGGAATCCGTGCATTAATAACGCAGCCGGTCTTTAACCCGTAAACTTTGAAACTCGGACGGGGGTGCGATTAAGAGGCTTCCATGGGGCCGTTTCGTGCTGGCCACCCTCGCCCCGCGCGAGAGTAGACTGATCCGCGGGGGGGACGAAACGGCGTAAGGAAGTTATGGACGCCGTGGATCGAAGACTTCGCGTGAGACGACGGAAGAACGATCGTTTCGACGATTGCGATCGTTTGCGTTACACGAAGTCGCCAAGCCGACGAGACAATTAGAACGGTTTATAATATGGAAGATTGTATCGACGACGGTAATTATAGACGGGATAACAAATGAATGCGCAGCGCGACGTAAAGCCAAAGTCGGCGAAGCGCGTCGATGATGCAATGCAGAATACGGAATGTGTTAAGAAAAAAATTTTAAATATAATTCCTCAACTTTTATGAAATAGATAAATTGGCACAAATAAGTATAGAATAAAATTGATCAATTCACGTTCAATAAAACATGTATGTAGGGTGATAGTAATTAAAGAAATTTAAAACATTCTTCAACTAGGGTAAAATAAAAGATAAGATATTAACGCGCTAGAATGTCCGCAATGTGTTGCGTGACAACTGTCGTGTTTGAGCAATTTCTGTTATTAATTACTCGAACAATTTTTGTTCTCACACAACTATAAGAATTTTGAAGATTAACAGCAGAAACAATTACTTCATTGCATCACTTTTCTGAATATCGGTATACTCGGTACACGTAACATACGATTAGATTCCGAAAGCGATGGTGCACTACGTCGAGCAACATTGTTATTAAGTATGGCTCGTGAGTGGTAGCAATGATAGCGGGGGCCCAAGGGCTCGAAACAGTTTGGCTCTTATAAAGACGTCAAACTATAGCTAACGAACTTTCGTAATATATCGTGGCTATTATAAGAAGAAACCTTCGTCGGTTAGTATGACTACGATGACACGAGAGCAACTTATGGGGCCTGCGCTTTAGAACTTTGTTTATCAAAATGACTATCTAGATTTCGTGCTCTCTTTATGCTTATTTGCTCGCGTTAACGTTAGATTTACACGGTCAAATAAAATAATTCTAAAATTATACATTAGAAATAGAGTAATAAAAATCTATAATTAAGATAAGAATTATAATATATATTAAACGGATGTATTATATATTTTTTTAAAAAAAAATATCTCTCTCTTTGTTTTATAATTAAAATATTACTTGAAAAATAATATATCTAGCTATTCTATATTAAACTAGAGCAGTACCAATTATCTCCATTTCGCATTATCTGCATACCTTATTTTCTTGTACCTCGGTGCATTTTTCTTGAAATATATTCAGAGCGCGGAATAGATTGGGATCGTCAACCAATTACTCGTCGCGTGTCTAGAGCCGGCTATCATCTACCATAGTCATCAGGAGTGCATAAAAGATCTTTCGACCTCTTCGTTGTCACTATCGTACCTCTTCAGTGCGCGCAGTCGTTCGGCGCGGGTAATATTCAATTTCAGGCATCTCCCTCTTTCTCTCTCTCTCTCTTTCTCTACGCGGCTGGTGCAATTTGCCTGGCCGGCCCGCGGAAGAGGGAAAAACACGAGCAAGAAGAAGGCGCTAGGTGAGGCGAACCGAGTCGAGCCGTTCTCAAGAGCATCGTACGCGATTTCTTTCTTCCACGCCGTCATCTTCGCCTCCGGCTACCCTTCTCCGCACCATCCACCTTCTTCTTCATCCTTCTGCTCGCTCGCAATTCGCGAAGGGGATTTTATTGCCGCGCCTTTCGTGCCCGCGTAAACTGCAATAATTGCGGGCGATAGCGCACGCGGTCGTTACGCGAAAACGGTATTAGAAAGGACGCGAGAAGATGCAACGTGTCTCGGTTACATCGCCGCTAAGACAGGAGGCTTAGGCTCGGACGTACGTTTCAGCATCGAGAATGATACTGCACGCGAACACGAAGAGAAAACAATAGAATAGTCGCTTCGGCGATATAAATTCGAATATGAAATAAGCATCGTTTTATTATCGCGTAAAGACCTTGGCAGCGTGATGGTCATCGATACGGATGGAGAACATCTTGATTCGTGACAGATGCGTTACGGCTAGCGCAACGCAGCGGTAGTTTGTCAATTATTGAAATGAGCTAATTATCGTTTTCTCGAATATTTTAAGTCGAACCGTGGCGAACAGCTGCAACTTGTACAGTTTCGGGACTGAGGAACAAAAAGAGAGAGAGAAAGAGAATGCGTATAGAGAGAAAGAGACGAGAAACTCTCCTGCGCGAGACGCTCTCTAGATGTGTTGCAGCGCGTGCTACACGTCTCGTATCATTATCCGGTAGCGTGCACCGGGTGTTCGACGCGAGTTTGGCACGCTGACGCGGCTGAATTCGGGATTTTCTGAGATTAATGACGAGCGCGCGACGACGACGTGATCGGTAAAAGTCGAGAGTAATTAATTTTTTGCAACGTAGTCTTCATAACGATCGAGATACACGTGATTTGCGACGCTCGCAGCTCGATTGAACGTTGCCGATAATATCGTTGATTTATGGCGATCTGATGTCCGATAATATCGCAGATGCCGTATATATGATGAAGGTACATGGCTAATTACCTTTTCTTATTTATCGAATTTTCTTTATTCTATCACATAAAACCTCATATCATTGAAGAAAATATGTAAAGCAAACTGCGCGTATGGAAACTACCTGATAAATCTCAGCATTACGTGACGCAGAATTTTCAATCGCAAAAGGAAATAATCTGGCTTTTTCGACCAGGTGATCTAAACGATGTAAGACATCGTAAGAGGCAAGGAATTGAAATCATTCGACTAATGGAAGAGAAACGAGAGACGAGAGAATTGGGCGGCCAAGGCGAGGATATGAAGGAACGAAAGAGGAAAGGAATGGGAGAGAAAAGGAAATAGGAGACGTTGGAAGAACCTTATTTCGCTCGTTCATCCGCAGGAGTGCAGATTCTTAATAGAATACTCGATGAATGTATTTCTCTTACGAGACTAAGACCGGTTAGCACAGAGTGCTGCTGGAAGAGGAGGAAACAGCGAAGGGCGGTAGCTACGACGACGAGAAGGGAGAGGAGAGGTTAGGTTTCAACGCGATAATAAATCTGTGCTTAGCTCTGCGACAATGGGTCGAATGGAGGAAACAGAAAGAAGGGTTTAAGCCGCGTCCTAGTTACGCCGCGAGGATACTCTCAAATGGATCGCGCCCGAAGAGCGGATTAATCCGTCAAGAAAACGGATTCCGCGAACATTCGGCACGAATAGCGTAGAGTAGCGGGTTTGATTTCCGCGCTTCATGCTATGCAGACGATATTGTCGCGAGAAATTGGCAAAATGGCCTTGATTCACGTCTTGGTGACAGTAGCACAAAAATGAAATTAAAATAATTAAATCCTTGAAGAGAGAGAGAGAGAGAGAGAGATATGCCATAAATAAGTGTATTTCTATGTTTTTTATAATTTTGCATATTCGTGATAATTTCGTACAATATAAACAGTCGTTTTAACGGTAAAGTATAAGTTTTCTAATATTGTAAAAAAAGTTTTGTTTTCTTCGTGAATGTATGAAAAAATTGCAAAATTCTAAAGAAACGATAGAAACATCACAAAAGTTTTGATATTGCACATAATTCAGCGTTCTCTCCTTTTCCGCGCTACTGGATTTTACGATCAAGTTTTCCGCTCGTGTTCGCGTATTCCGAGTTCCAGCAGAGCTTGACAGCCGGGAGTGTCACCGCGTACATTCAGAAAATGTCGTCGGTTCGGTGTCACCCTTCCTGAGTCGCGCTCACCTGAGCAGAGGGGATCACCTGCATTATACCAGCAGATAAGACAAGAACATGTAGAATGCAGGCGACTGTTGGCCGCGTCCTTGGCTAGGTCGAGCGTGCGGTTCCGAGTATGCGGCATTGATTGAGCCGCATCTGTGCCCTTGAATCTCGAGTTTTCTTTAATGCCATTAAATCGCGGTAAGTATGTCCCCAACGAGGCGCATACCATATGCTTGAGATCCGGAGTATATGTGTGGTTTCTTTAAATCGGCTCTTTGACTCTTTAAAAAAATACTCCTTTGAGAGTTATTCGTCTTGTTTCACGTGCAATGTATGGTTAATTTATATTTTAAAAGATTCATAGAGATTCATATTAAATATTACTAAATAAATTAAGCTGATTACGATAATGAATATCATATAAAATAATCTTTTTATGTCAGAATTTGCACAGATTTGCAATCGTCCATTCAAGTATTAACCGTCACAAATTGTCAATTGCGGCATGACAGTTCACAAAATTGCGGCAAATCGTAGAAGTATGTATTGAGGTTTGCCAGAAAACATCAGGGAAGAGTCTATCTTGTTACCAGTCGAAACCGGTCGATGAGGTACGATGGGTATGTCTGAGAAATGCCGTCAGCCGGCCAGCTGATCCTGGGAACAACGCCCCGCGACGATTTCTTGCTGGAATTAGGGCCTCCTTGATTTAAGACCGACCGACGCGTTTCTCACACCGGTCACTATTCGCAAGGGCATCGCATTCGATTCTTCGATTTGGTCGACCCGAGGATTGCATTCATATTAACGATTCGACACCGTCGCAGCAAATAAAACGAGTTGATCGGAGAATGTAAAGGTTGACATAAACGAAGATAAAATATAGATAAATTAAAAGATTAATAAAAATTAATATAGATATATATATGCAGAGCAGTCTTTTAAAATACACATACTCTATTTGTTTTTTTTTGTTTTTTTTTGTTTTTTTTTAAATATTTTAATATAACATATTATAAAATATTTGATCATTAAAAACGTATAAGTATGAAGGTTAAACGAATTTTGATTAATATAAATTTGACTTAGACGAATAATAATTGGATGATAAAATTTTAGCAAATCTCTTCTGTAACTTAAGATTATGGAATATTATATTAATTATATAATTATAACGCATGTATTAAAAGTTATGGAATAGCTGCGCTGGTATTATTATTTTGGCCATCAGATATAATTGGTGAACCGATATTACAGTATATAACCAAGCGATACTACTGTGTATTTTGAAAGGCGGCCCGTCGAGTGGTTCCCAAGATCGTGTGTCGATTGGTCGGGATTGTTTGCGAAATTCCTTCGATAGTATTCGATGAATCTATTGAGGCACGTAGCCTGCAAGTCCGAAGGACTCGGTATGCCGCTGTCGGTCGTTAGGCGGGTCGTCTTTTGCTATTAAGAACCTCGCTGATATATATAAAACCGTCTCGGGAATCCCTCGGACTTAACCATCACTTAGATGTCCGATGCGAGCGAGTCCTTAATTGTTTACGCAATAATTAAGTAAACTTAAGTGCCCCCGATTCCGCAGATCGAGTAAAGGTGAGCAAGAAGTCTGACCGCTTCAAGAATTGGCCAGACTTCAACCATCATGCCTGACTAATGATAAACTAGAAGATGAACTTTAGCCAACAGTAATATAAATTTTTCAACAAAATCAGTTGTGCGAGATAAATAATTTACGCTAATTCTACAAGAGAATTAGTTGATAGTCTTATTAAAAGTCAGTTTCATCGGAATATTTTATACATATATCAAAATACAAGTGCTCAATTGAATCTGTCCGTATATTTTGTAGAAAATAAATCGAAAATCAGATAAAATAATGAGAACACACCAGATGGGCAGTCTTGATTATTACTTGTGAGCGAACCCGAGCAAAAGGACCAATTTTCGTTTGCAACTTCACCGCGAGGCAAAACGTCATTTGCAGTTAATTACAATAGCGAGCTTATTCCTTGATAGGTGGCACGCACGCCTCATTCCTTGGCCACGTGGGACGCGGGCGGTAAAATCGGGTGGGTGGAAGGGTGTGTGTGGGCTACAACGTTCAAACAAATAGGAAGTTTGTTCGCCGGGAGTACAATAGATGGAAACCGAATGATATGTCTAACTAAATACGTTACCGTACGCGTATCAAAGGGAGAACCGAACCTTTATGATGGTTTCTGGCTGGCTCGCGTCTCCGCAGTCTACCGCTTGCCTCTCTGTGGTCACGTGTGTGTGTGTACACATGTACACGCGCACGCTTTATACGAGACCGCGTCCTTGTACACACAGGCGCACCGATGCTTTCCAGACGTTGCATCAATTGCAAAATTGAAATTTCAGCATCAACAATAATTACTATTGTCAACGCACCGACGCTACTTCCCGTTCGTTACTGGATCCGGAGTGGTTCTCATCGGTCCGTCTCAAAAGCTCGATATGACGACCTTCAATTATTAAATTTGCTTTGTCTTTTGACAATTATATTGACTTCACTTGTTTTAAAAGTCCTCATATGATAATATGGCCTTATATAAGTTTTTGAAACTCTTAATAGTTTGTAATGCTATAAAATTAATCGAACGAAAATAGTTGAAATATTAATATATATCGATTAAAATCAGCTTATTAATTATTCACTTACTATCTTGTGTAACCGTCGACAATATAAAGTAGATATCTTACTTCGCAGATTATAGTTTGCTGTATAATTTTCTTGTAATATGTAAATATATATACACATATGTATGTATGTATATATGTATGTATATAGATAATGCATATTGAGGATCACTGACGGTGTATCGAATGTCAGGGAGCAAAACTTTGCCTAAGGCTTGGAAACATTGTGAAATAGGTAGATGCTCACAACAAGTAGCACCACATCGCCGTTTCCGATATGTTGTCGGTGTGTGTGTCGCGTGCATTTGCCGTTTCCGGTTTATCCACCGTGTCGACGTTCAGTATAGCCGACGCCTCCGCCTATACATTAATATGTCAAAGGCAGACAGGGCAATAAGGACAATTAACACAGCTTCTGTGACGCGGCACTTGCCATCTTCTGGATTCCACCGTTATTTGGAAAGATGCTTTCATCTTATATTAGCAATATATGTTTCAGAAGAACATAGCGACATGCAACATCTTTGGAATCGATTGTTATCCTCCCAATCGTCAAAAACGTTTTTTTCTAGATTTGCTAATAACAGTTTTAATAATAATTGTCTATACAGACAGAATTGCATTTATATAAATATTAATTTGCGATTTTCTAATAATATATTCTCGATATAAATAATTGCAAATTAATTGATGTAAATCCATTATTTTAGATTTGCGTCAATCAGCAATCAGCAGTGTGATTTTTCTTCCATTATGTAAAAATAGTAGAAGCTTCATTTGTATTTTATTATCGATTAGTTTCTGCAAAATTAACTATTTTGCCCAGATTATATTTCACGTTCCGATCATTCTCTTCTCGTTTTCTAATAAGTTCTTTATCTTCTTTTTCTTTTTGTTCGTCGTAGGGGAATCGGATAATTTCAAGAGTTTGTCTGAACTATATCTCGACCATATGGTAACCCGTCAATGTTAAGTTTCATCGCCGGTCGTGCGCGATTTCATGGTAGTGAGCGCGCGGAGAAGAGTCGATAAGTTACTAAACTAATTAGCAAGATTGCCGACAAAGACAATCTCTCCTCGGTGGCTACGGCAACCGTAGATTTGCGTCAATCAGCACAGTGTGATTTCTCTTCCATTATGTAAAAATAGTAGAAGCTTTATTTGTATTTTATTATCGATTATTTTCTGCAAAATTAACTATTTTGCCCAGATTATATTTCACGTTCCGATCATTCTCTTCTCGTTTTCTTAATGCATATTGAGGATCACTGACGGTGTATCGAATGTCAGGGAGCAAAACTTTGCCTAAGGCTTGGAAACATTGTGAAATAGGTAGATGCTCACAACAAGTAGCACCACATCGCCGTTTCCGATATGTTGTCGGTGTGTGTGTCGCGTGCATTTGCCGTTTCCGGTTTATCCACCGTGTCGACGTTCAGTATAGCCGACGCCTCCGCCTATACATTAATATGTCAAAGGCAGACAGGGCAATAAGGACAATTAACACAGCTTCTGTGACGCGGCACTTGCCATCTTCTGGATTCCACCGTTATTTGGAAAGATGCTTTCATCTTATATTAGCAATATATGTTTCAGAAGAACATAGCGACATGCAACATCTTTGGAATCGATTGTTATCCTCCCAATCGTCAAAAACGTTTTTTTCTAGATTTGCTAATAACAGTTTTAATAATAATTGTCTATACAGACAGAATTGCATTTATATAAATATTAATTTGCGATTTTCTAATAATATATTCTCGATATAAATAATTGCAAATTAATTGATGTAAATCCATTATTTTAGATTTGCGTCAATCAGCACAGTGTGATTTCTCTTCCATTATGTAAAAATAGTAGAAGCTTTATTTGTATTTTATTATCGATTATTTTCTGCAAAATTAACTATTTTGCCCAGATTATATTTCACGTTCCGATCATTCTCTTCTCGTTTTCTAATAAGTTCTTTATCTTCTTTTTCTTTTTGTTCGTCGTAGGGGAATCGGATAATTTCAAGAGTTTGTCTGAACTATATCTCGACCATATGGTAACCCGTCAATGTTAAGTTTCATCGCCGGTCGTGCGCGATTTCATGGTAGTGAGCGCGCGGAGAAGAGTCGATAAGTTACTAAACTAATTAGCAAGATTGCCGACAAAGACAATCTCTCCTCGGTGGCTACGGCAACCGCGTTCGTCGCCAAGCTTTTTACATCGGCTTCCTGCCGATGTTTCCCGTTCCCTCCTCATCGGTCGATCGCCGCGTCTCTCTTCTATTCGATTTTGTCCTTTCTCTCTTGGCGTCATCTCACGAGGCTGTTTTCTTTTTTTACATCCATTTGCTTCCTTTTGTCCCTAACACCGCGAAAGGCACGGTTTCCCACGGGACACTGCTCGAAAGTCACTCTTTTTATCGCGTACACGTAATCGTGTTAAGATCGTGCGATACATTTATGGCCGAGAATCATATGCTGTTATCTTACAATAATTGCACAATTCGTTTTTGATGAAAAGTACGATGAAAAATGTATGTAATACATTATTCAATTTTGATTTATTAAGCAGATCGTTCTGTTTAATTTTTAATATTTCGATATTTTATATCGTACAAACTCATTCGATAAATTCTTAACAAAAAAATGCATGACACAGTGTTACGTGTATATATTTTTTGTTACAACACAGCTTTCGAGTCTTTCGACTGCTTTCGATATCCTTGACGTCGGTAGGCAGATGTCGGCCATCCGCAACGGAAGGGTTGCCTAGCCAATAAGGGGTTGCCGGGAAGATGTATGCGCTAATAATCGAAGAAAAAAGTGTCCAATGAAAGAAATTTACGGCTGGCACTAATTAAGTAAAGGGGATCCGACCAGTCATCCCCCTTTTATCCAGTTGCACTCGCTGGCCGCCGCTGGACCGTCCCAGCGGAAGGATTAATTAATTCAGAATATATCAATTAAGAATAAGGTTTGCTTTTCTGCGTGGCGACTCTCTCGCGCCGTCCCTCGTCGTCCCTCCGCTGCGCTCCTCTTCTATTGCAAATTGGACGTGAAAAATGACGCCTTGATTAATCTCGCGGATAATTTAAAAACGAAGGGGTTGTGGCGCCGCGCGCGCGGAACTTCTCCTCCACCCCCTTCATGCCGTTGAGCTGGATAAAAATTCAAGACGCGAAATTGCCAATCAACGAAGGGTGGGTGGCTACAGAGACGAAGGCGTCGACAGGGCGACGGGGAACCGATTCGTAACGTACCCCGACGGGTAATAACGTTAAAAAATTATCCCTCGTCTGAATTTCATCGGTTCGCTTCGACGCGCATACCCTGGCACCGGGTTTCACAGCTATTTCGCTTTTTCTTGATTTCCTTGGCCTGCGGTAATTGGCAGGAGCTAATAAAGCGAAAGAATGAAACAGTGAAATGAGAGGATAAAATATTAACTACTGAAAAGATTGAATAGAGCACGATGGAAAAACAGGTTTGTCATTTAACCAAATATAAAGTTAATATATTATTTGCCTCACAGTTGAATCAAAATCTTATCTTGAAGTCTTAAAATATAGCGCGCCAGTTTTTTTTTTTTTTTTCGTTTTCTTTAGGATCAGATATAATATATACGTTAGTTTGCATGATGTATTCAGAATAATAACTAAAGTTCTAGTCTGCATTAAGCAAATTATGATTTCCCATTTGCTGATTTTCATTCTCGATTATTATTTTTGCAATTAATCTCTTTTTTCAACATTTGATTTTGCAAATAAGCTATTTTTAATTTTTAAAATTTTATAATAAACTGTATCTCAAAAGAAAAATTTATATTTTTAATTTGGAAAACTTACATGAATATATTCTAAATTGTAGAGATCCTCATCTCACTTCTGGTAAACTAAATAAAAGTTAATTGAGTAAATGAAGATTTATTCGCAATGAAACGAAGTTGTCGTATAAAGTGCGAAAAGTAAGATATGACTGTGTGGAAAGTGTAAAATACGATTCTCCAAGGTATTTGGATGCCATCCGCCATTGTTTAATAAGACACCGGACTACCGAGTCGACGGCAAAGAAGGGTTGAGCACGTCGGAGCGCGAAGTAATTAAAAAATGTACCACGATAAAATAATATTGGCTACAAATTGCGCCGTGCTCAACGCGTAACCCTTTCGTCTTTTATATAAGATATAAAATTTTATTCGCTTTCTCTCCCTGTGTTTTAAGTCCATTCTTTCTTCCCTCATCCAGACAGCGGTTCTCCACTAAAGCAGTATTTACTCGTCCATATCTTCATTTGCATTAAGAACAAATCTTAATCTGAAAATAACCGTCTTAACTAAGACGCACTCTCATTGCTGAAGGGCCGGCCGGCCACCCACGTTAACGCTATTTTAATTTATTCACGCAAATGAGAAAATTTATAATTATTCTCATAATTACATTTATATATAATGCGGTTTAACATTAACGTACAATAATGAGATACATATACGCACCGTCTTGTTTATTACTACGATTGTTTAATTTATAGAAATTGCGTTTCTCTCTTCCAAGAGAATAATATAATAATCGTACATACAATCAAAATTTAAGCGTCGCGCCCATGAGATGCCCATGATACATTCCACGTTGACTATCTGTTTCATTGCATCGGAGCAACAGTCGCGTCACTTATTATATACGGTTGCGCACACATCTTGATGGCTACCTGCGTACATCTAAAGATACAGGTATGTATATGCACACACAGCCGCAGGGCGTCCGCTCGTTTTCATCCCGGGAAGGCGACGGAAACGTTATGCAAATGGGTTTTTGCGGGGAGAACTTTCGTCGGCAACGAAGAGAGACGGAGAAAAAGAGAGAGACGGAGAGAGGATGGCTGAGGTGGGTAAAGGGAAATGACGGGAGCGGGGGCTACTCAGCAGGGTTGAAGCGGGGCGAATCGGTCTTCTCCGCCTTCTCCCGCCGCGGGATCGGCCAAGAGCCCGGATCATTTTTACCGAAATTAAATCGAAAATTAGACTCGCATTAAAATGCGCTCTCGATAGGGCTTGCCCGAATCGCCGGTGGCTGAACGAGCGGAGTCGGAGCTCGTATCCAGGAGCGTGGAGAAGGATCGTGAGGAGCGGCTGCGAGAGGATCCAACGAGGATGCGAGGATGTACATGGTATGAGAAACGGAGGAAGATAGATAGAGGTAGACAGAGGGAGCTTCGGGGGTTTAAACCGAAGGAATTCCTTGCTCATGCAAATCAGAGATTCGCGGGAGTCGGAGAAGAGAGGAGGGATTGTACGAGTTAATCAGGAGCCGCTCACGCGGAAGCTACAGCAGCGTAGCTGAGAACCGCTGTGAAGTAAGAGAAGATAAGGAGCATTAAAGATCCAAGACCAAGACATTCTTTGGATTTTCAATCGGGCAGATTTGCGAGAGACTTCCGAATCGTTCCGAAAGTTTAATAAACTTAAAGTTTTTATATATCTTAACGAATTTGACATTTGATGACAAAGTTCCGAAATCGGCAAATTATATTTTACTCCGAATTGGCTTATTTCCATCGCTACCAAGTGTATCGATAAGCCGATGAGATAAACGCTAAAGAATAAGTAATGTAAGATGCTGAGCACTTAAAGGTAGAAAAAAGGAAGAGAAGGACAAAATGAAAAAAGTTTGCTCACGCACAATCGCGTATAAATCAGGGTGGTTAATAAGTAAAAGCAAAGGGTTAGGGCTAGGCTCCCATGGTGATGGTGGGTTTAATAGGGAGAAGGGAGAAGGGATGGGGAGATGCGCTTACGGGGGTTGGATCTGCACCAGGTCCAATTTACGATTCATTTCGTCGAAACGGCCGCCACCGTCGGTGCGCCTTATATCGCCATTTTACCGATCTGAATAATTAATTTTAATAACGAATTTCTATCCACCTAACTTCCTTCCCCCGCGAATCCCGTGCTCCTCGTCGAACCCGGTTACTAACCGCTCGCCTCGCTCGTTCCTCGTGACCGAGGAAAGCGAATGAGGAAAATTCCTGCCTCGGACGTTTGACGTAAAGCCTCTATTGTCGGATACATTTTTAATCGGTTAGGGCTAGGCTCCCATGGTGATGGTGGGTTTAATAGGGAGAAGGGATGGGGGGGATGCGCTTACGGGGGTTGGATCTGCACCAGGTCCAATTTACGATTCATTTCGTCGAAACGGCCGCCACCGTCGGTGCGCCTTATATCGCCATTTTACCGATCTGAATAATTAATTTTAATAACGAATTTCTATCCACCTAACTTCCTTCCCCCGCGAATCCCGTGCTCCTCGTCGAACCCGGTTACTAACCGCTCGCCTCGCTCGTTCCTCGTGACCGAGGAAAGCGAATGAGGAAAATTCCTGCCTCGGACGTTTGACGTAAAGCCTCTATTGTCGGATACATTTTTAATCGGCGAGGGTGAGGCAACGAGAGCGTGGCTCACGATCCGCCCGCGGCTTTTCTGATACATTCCCGACCCGCGTCTTAAATCTACCCCGAAAATCAATTACACGACTCTTCAAGGAGAGTTCCTCGGCGCGATACATAATGCTGTCTCTCGCGATCCTTCTTTTTCTCTCCTTGCATATTTCTAACGAAATTTTCTTTATTACTCGACCGTAAGCACAATTTTCTTGCCGCAGCACTTCAAAGATTTGTATAAATTCTGCTGGTGTATATAGCTTTTAATTTCTTTGCAATTACAGAAAATTATGACGATTAAATCTATATACATTCATTTTTTACTTTCTGATAACTGCGATATGATAAAGTCATACAGTGCACACGAGATTCGAGAAAATAATTATATGAGAGATAAACAAGACGCATCAGGTATTAAGCCGATCGATTCAGTGTTACGAGCCATATACGAGAGATCGAATCAGCGATTGGATATATTTATACGAGGCAATTGACGCGCGCCGACGACTATAGCTACGCGCGATTAACGATCACGGACGTTAAATCGCTGACTTTCGAAGAAGCTCGCTATCTCGGCCATGTCGACGGTGATACACGAGCCTGGAGCGGATAGTTAATTGTCGGAGAATTCTTCTTGTCAGTTATGGCATTCCGAAAGTCTTCGATACAGGAGATCATTGCACTAAAGTTAAAGGCCGACATTATTGCCGGTGTATTATCGACGCTTGCTTTTATAGCATGAGATTATGGACGTGCGTGATTATTAAGCGATTGAGCGACATGTTGATTTTCTGTATTTATTTTCATAGCAATATTATTTACAAATTGAACTGAAAGTTATCAATAAAATTTATAAGGTAAAACAATAAAATCTACAAGGTAACATTTTTCAATTTTCAAAGATAAAGTTCTTATTATAAACAATACTCTATTTTCTTCTGAAAATTTTCGTTTGTCACGTTTGTTTAATAGAAAAAACTATACAAATGTGATTAATTTATCAATTGATATCTAAAGCCAATTTCAACCTGACATTTATTATAATTTAAATCTCTGCTAATTTTCTCAAGATATAACTGAGAAAAATACATCAATCCGTGAAATTCTCTCACGAATTATTATTAAACTAAGTACACGAGAACAAGAGGAGATTTCATTCAAGAACAAGAGAAAGCAAATATCTATCACACAGATATAAAATTTATTCTCTCGCTTTCAATTCGCTAAATGCTGTCATTATTCCAAAATATATCAAATTCATTAAAATGAACTAAATAACTTTCTTAAATTCAATTGTGCGTTTGAGCACAAATGATAGTCGCCCGATCTATAGATGTATCAAAAAATGATAAAATGATAAAAATAATAAAAAATCTCGCGAACAACGAAGGTATTGGGCGACACAACAAGCTGATTGGTGTGTCGCCCATGCGAATCTTACGACCATGCAGTATTCGGCGTTGTGCTACGGTAGACGGTAGACGGTAGTGTTGGTGGAGACCAGTGATATACAACGCTATCACCCTCGTATTTACTGCAGTGTCAAACCAGGGCGACAACTTGGTTACAAATTAGTGCTTTGCACCGCGCGCACGGCCACGTCCCGCTCTTACACCGTGCGGTCCGCTGTGTATGTATACATGTAATACACCCATATATGTATGCATGTACCATCGGTGGGTCCTCCGACCGGGTATACGAGTCTCGTATGTTTATGTTCTTGGCAGCTGCGCGGCAGAACCTTGCCAATATTGGTTCTCAATTTAATGATCAGCCAATTGCGCGCAACTTTCCCCGCGTATTCTTGCCAGGGGAGCCTGTCTGCCTGCAAAGTTGCCATTTGCCAGCAGCTGAACATTTCCGAGGCATACATTTGAAGATATTTTACATTGTTATGCAAATTTTCAAAAATAATCACATAGATTAATAAGTTATTGATTATAGCAGCAATTAATAAATACACTTGATTTGTTATATAAAGTATGTTTATATAGCAACGTTATAATACTCAGAGGTTTTGTATTTGTATTTATATTTTGTAAAGAATATTAATGTAATCCACTTTCTCTTTTTATAGTGAAATATATTACGATAATAAAATTATATTAAGCATAATATTAATAATATATTATCATTATATTGATTACATACTTTTCTTATTAATGTAGATATAATAAGGAATACGTATGAGTATTAATTATTGCGAATAGATTCATGATTATTTTATTTTGTATGTAACAACGGAACACATATATAAATAGACTCGAAAATAAACGTAAATTCAATTCCGAAAAATCGATTCGATTCTTAGGATTAAAAATCATCGGACACGACGCAGGGAGATTTCACGCTTTATTCATATCACGGCTTCCAAGATCCTGTTTTTCGATTTCGAATCAAGATATATGGCATCGATGGCTCGATAGAAGGGACTGAGAACCTCTTGCCTTGTGGAGAAGACGATATATCAACCGCGGGTCAACAATGTGTAAGCGGTATCGTTCTCGAACCCCCAGGTCGAGCGACCTAAGTTCGCTCTCGGTGACACTTCTGGAGTTTCTGCTTCTTGGACGGTGCACACTCGAGATATATGTTATTGGCCGCGCGTGTGAGTGCACGCTATGTACACGCACTGGTATGTTGATACAAGAATCCGCCTTGGACGTGCAGATTCGCCAACTGGAGAACTTCGAATTATCCGGAGATGGTCGTTGTTATGAGTTTAAAAAAACTTACCTCTTTTTAAATTTTCTATTCCATATTATTTTATTAACTATTTCCTAAAAGTTTTGAAAAATAATAAGTCTTGTATTCGAGATGAGATAAAACGATTCAATTTTATCTTTTTCGCAAATAATAGAAATAAAGGAAAACTCTGTAAGTATTAAATAATGCAAAATAAAATAGCATATACGTGAATCTCTGGAGAAGTAATTAAATACTGCAATATGCTATTCATACTGAAGTATGTTTAATCGTCATTTGATAATTGCTTCCGCGTTTAGTCATTCTGAAGCTATATATATTCAGGGATACATCATTAGAACAGATGGTTATATAAGAATATTGCGCGTTTCTGACTCATTCCTCGTTTTCTTAACGGTGCACACGTGATAGAAAAAAAAGTGTGCCTCGAGGGACTCGTGCTACGAAAATTTGCCTCGTCATTAGCGCGCGTTGATAAGTGTCGCGAAATGCGTCGCGCGCGACCACTTGATCCGCTGGCATTAAAAGTCAAATGCAACAGATCCATTCACCGGCCATAATTACGAGGAAACCCGGTTGCTGCGCGCATAAAAGCGTTCGTTATTAAAAAGTTTAAATGTCTATTAATTACTCGACGTTATGCCGGGCCGCGCCGAAGAACTGTATAAAATGCATTTAATTATCGCGCCGCGCTGAATGAGGGAAATCAATGGGTTTCCCTTTAGTGAAACGACGGCGAGTGCTTTTTTTTCTTCTCAAAACCTCAATTTGTTGCTGCCGCGCGTTACTCCCCCGCGCGCCTACTGTGCGACCTTCCCCGTTTACCCTTTCCAGTTACGCCCTCGTGAACCCATCCACCGGTCGCGCCGGTAATAAGGGCGACACCTGAATCCGTGATTACATCGCGGCAATGAAAAGTAATTTGTCGATTCACGGCACGATGGACCCGTTCGATACCGCTTCTGCAATTTCCCATTTTTCACGAATGAAAAGCTTTCCGCGCGCGGGCCTGTCCGCCTGGGAGAAATATTCTGTTTCTATATTTTTTGCACTCACAACATGCTGTTTAAAAATGGTTTTACTGTGACAACCATTTATAGAAATTGTCGCAAAGTTACATCATAATAAAATAATTGAATATCCGTAGCATTTCTGACATTTGACATTTCCGCGGCAAAAAGATGCAATTATATATAATAATATATTGAGAAGGTCTTAAGGACATTGATATTGTACTTATTTAATTATAATAATTTCCATGTTAATTAGACGTTCGCGAAATACGTAATTTAATCAGCATCTTTTAATGTAAATTAATTCATATCACAGATCTGCGTCATAATTTCATTCGACGTATTTTTGTAAATATAGCGAATCTCGCTTTTGAAATTTTTCTATGATCATGACGATATTTGAAACTGATTCTAACAGTTAAAGATCGTTGACGATCGGCGGAATGTATTCTCGGAACGGAGGTGGACGATGAGGATCTAGGTTGCTTAAAGTCCTGTTCTGCCGGGATGTCAGTGAGTCCGGATCGCTACTACCTTATATTTCATGTCAAAGCCTTTGGCATT
>NW_021851167.1:1545031-1571613 GCF_003651465.1 Formica exsecta
CCTGAACGCCACCTGATCCATGTATCCTCCTTCGAAGCCCGGCTTTCGAAGTCCATCGTCGAATTCGGGTTTCGATCGTGCAGCGCGACGGGATAACGCGCCGAAGAAGAATCTTATTTCGAGAAATCGAGCCCGATCGTAAAGTGTCATAATTTTTTTCGACACCCGACTCGCGTACCCGTATCTATACGACGATCAAATTACTTCCTCCAGCCGGACGCGCATTGAATGCGCGAATATCGACGCGAAACAAGCAGGTGCATTAAATGTCAGATACAGCGCAGGCCATATGATAAAACCGTAGCTGTAGGAACTACTATAATCTGTTATATAAAGTCTATCTGCATTAAATACGTATATGTGTAAAATTCTTTTTTTATTTCATTATCTTTTGTTCTATTAATAGTTTTTTTTTTTCATGATACAAGTATTAATAATTACAATAACATATGATTGATATTCAAATTCAGATAATTTGATAAATATCAGTTATTCCATTATTTGTTGTCTATTTTGTAATTACTTTTTATGAGAAGATTGTGTTTCCTGGAGAAGTTCAATTAGAAATAACACGCTATTTGTATTTTCTTAAATGATTTAAAGACGAAACGATATCAATTCTGTACGCAATAGAATATGGTGTAGCGTACACGCTCGATCGGGATATCTTAGGCCGTGGATATTTTAAGCGGTACCGAGGGTATCGGTCGCCCTCCCGGTGCGAAGACGATTTAAGGTCTACTGGTTGGATCCAGCACACCCATGGTGGTCTATATCAAGACAGAGGATCCACTCGATACACAATCCCATCTTCAGTATCCAGCTTATACCGCGTAACGCCTATTCTATCTTATTTTTTTCGCGCTAATTCAAAGATATATTCAACCAATCGTTCACCTTTCGCCTCTTTTCTTTCGAGTAAATATGTATAAAATAATTGCGGATAGATAGAAATTATTACGTATTATCAATATCTTGATTCCAAAGCAGATTTAAATACAGAGGCAAAATGCTATTCCTAATTTTAAAAAGATTTGCATCAAGTGCATAATAATTATTAGAATATTAATTTGATTATTATTAATAAGTATTTTATTAAAAAAATGACAATTATATTTGCTTGATATTCTACTGCTATAAAACACGTGTTCCATTAAAGTCAACGTGATCTAAATTTTAAAAAGAATAGAAAATACACGTTCCTTCCCTCCGCGACGAGAAGATGCATCATGATTCTGTACGATACACGATCTCGAGGCGGATGATCAAAAGGTGAGGGGTGGCCCGGGTGGCCAGGGTGGGAGTTTTGGTGCATTTCGGTCACCAGCGATAAAGCATTTTTATGTCCTTTCTGGTCGTTTGATTTCGAGATTAGCCGGGAATTTTGGGCGAACCCGCATATCACTGTGATTTACGTCGAACCGGCGTTTCGACGCGGAGGACACTGGTCACCGCGACCTGGTAAAGGTAGAATTCTCTTAAATTTCAAATTTATACGCGCCGTCTTGTCATAATCTTGATTCTGACGCCTGCTCGCGAAGCTATTCGCTCGTTCCTTATCCTATCACCGACACAGGGTGGGCTTATTTGTCAAGAAGGTTTTCGCGTCGCGTGAATTCGAAAAAATGCCGAATAGAGGGAGGAAAAAAGCGTGACAGAAAATAATGTCACGAAGGATATGATAATACTTTAAGTCACGAGATGACGACAAATTGAGTCTTCACTGTCGAAACGAAGAGTCGAAGACTGAAGGTTCAGATCAAAAGAAAACGACAATATCTTAATCATGATTTTCATATCGAAGATTAAGCTTAAATAAGCGGAAAATAAACAGAGACAAGACATAATCAATTTAAATAGATATGATTTATCTATATTTCGCAAATTTATAAGATGTGCCGATAAGAAGGAATAATTGCAATTAAATATTCTAAAAAGTTCTAAAAAGTTCTAAAAATATTCTAAAGATCCGAAAAAGACTTTCGCGATATATCGGCACATATTAATTAAAGATCGATATATCGATCCTAAAATATACTATCTTAAAATACTTATATAAATTTTATTATGCAGAATTTCATATAATTTATAATATTATAGCTTTTCTTATAGCATTTATTATAGCGTATTACTTCAATTTGTTGAATTTTCGAAATACTTGTTATAATTATTTTCAGAGCCTTTTAACAGAAACAGGGATCTCGTATTAAATATGAGCTGTGAAATATTATCAATGATAGCAACCGAAGGCTGATCAGACACAAATTATCCGCGCGCGTATCGTATCGTGTCCGCGAATAATCGTGACATCGTTACAGAAGACGCATGCAAAAGACGAAAAGAAAAAGATCGAAGAAGAAATGATGACGACAAATTGAGTCTTCACTGTCGAAACGAAGAGTCGAAGGCTGAAGGTTCAGATCAAAAGAAAACGACAATTTTCATATCGAAGATTAAGCTTAAATAAGCGGAAAATAAACAGAGACAAGACATAATCAATTTAAATAGATATGATTTATCTATATTTCGCAAATTTATAAGATGTGCCGATAAGAAGGAATAATTGCAATTAAATATTCTAAAAAGTTCTAAAAAGTTCTAAAAATATTCTAAAGATCCGAAAAAGACTTTCGCGATATATCGGCACATATTAATTAAAGATCGATATATCGATCCTAAAATATACTATCTTAAAATACTTATATAAATTTTATTATGCAGAATTTCATATAATTTATAATATTATAGCTTTTCTTATAGCATTTATTATAGCGTATTACTTCAATTTGTTGATGTTTCGAAATACTTGTTATAATTATTTTCAGAGCCTTTTAACAGAAACAGGGATCTCGTATTAAATATGAGCTGTGAAATATTATCAATGATAGCAACCGAAGGCTGATCAGACACAAATTATCCGCGCGCGTATCGTATCGTGTCCGCGAATAATCGTGACATCGTTACAGAAGACGCATGCAAAAGACGAAAAGAAAAAGATCGAAGAAGAAATAAAGGCGACCCACACTCGACACGACCGCGGACTTTGCGCGCGACAGGTACACAACACATGCACATTCCATCCGTACGAAGAAACGAAACCCTTCGAAATCCATCGGCGGTATCGCCGCAACCCGAGAACTCGCTCGCGCTTACGAGGCCCACCATGGGCCCATAAATATCTCATTTTTATTTTGAATAGGAAAACGAACGATGGGTCGCCGCCGCGCTTCCCTACCCCGCACTAAATCAGCGTTACTTTATTAAGTATTACCTTTAGTTAACAGATACTTAATCAAAAGGTGCACGCGGTACGCCACTAATTTGACTTTGGCCCCCATAAATATTCGGAGGACCGCTGAATGTACGGGCCTGCGCGCCCAGTACCGGCCAATCGGATCCGACCGATGTTGTTGCGCTCGAAATACCGGACGTGCGGACCGACCGACCGACCGACCGACCGACCGACCGATGGACGGACGGACGACCAATGGCTTTGTACCGATAAAATACTCCTGTAATTAAATGCGAGCGGCGCGCATTCATCTAACTGCCTATACGCGTTCCTGCGACGTACGTTATCGATCACCGCTTTCGGAAATTTATAAAACATGCTCGACATGCGGGATGCGCTCGGATAGGAAAACGAACGGCCGGGAAATCGAGAGTAGCGTTAGGTATATACCATTTGTTATCTTGATCGTTCAACCTAAAACTTGTTCGATTATTGGCTTCGTTATTATGCGCATTTTTTTGCACAAGTATATTTATTGCGCATATAATAATTTATGTCATTCTTTATTCAATCTTTATAAATGCAAAATTGAAACATTTTTTTTTAAATCAGATATAGTATGACTCGATCGAGCGATCATACATTTTGCCGTACGGTAGCTTCAATCTTTAGCGAAAGACGTACACGATTTCGGGAAATCGTGCCGCCGCACTTCAGCGAGACTGCACTGCGGCCGCAGTCTCCTCGTTTATTGTACATAGGGACGCGGAAATTGTGGCCAAAGCAAAGGCGGTCGGCTCGCGGTTCGGTAAACACTAAACACTCGTTAGCGTATAGATTGAAACGTAATCTGTATTCGGTGCGGCTACCACGGCTACGGGGGAAGACGGAGGTAGATGCCGAGAAGCAGCGCAGACAAAGAGAGAGAGAGAGAGAGAGAAAGAGACTAACTTCGCAGCGACGCGAGGGAGGAAGAAGGGCGCACATCGGGGGTTGCCGGCGGAAGGGTAGGTTCCACAGCCCAAAGAGCCCGAGGCCCCCCACTAATTGATTTGTGCTCCAGCTTCAGTGCGGACCTCTCTCTAACTCTCCGCTCTATCTCCTGCTTTTCCCTCCCCCCATCTCTCTCCCTCTCTGTCTTTCTTCACCGCTACTGCTGGTATCGGGACACTGACATAGGTAAATCCACACGCGCTAAATACGCCGCCGGTTCTCGGCTACCACCACCGCCCTTTCTCTTCCGGTAAAGGAAACAGAGGTCACTCCTTCCGCATCAAAGCTTCAAAGGACTGTTATCTTACGGACACCGCCGCGGACGGTTGCGTGCAGAGGGTAGCTAATTTCGAGATACGCGCACACTTTCGATGCTACCCTTCGGCAATCATGGAGTAAGCTTTATAAGCCAGCACGAATCTCGGATAGTTAACACTTTGATATATTAATTATTATATTTTGTCAAATCAATAGCAGTTGAATGTGTTAAAAATATTAAGTTTAAGAAATTGTGTTTTATAAAAATAAATCTCGAAACGTATCCCCTCGTATAAAATAATATTGAAAAATAATTTTAAAATTATAGTTTTATATTAACTAAATGTTATTTACCAAATGTCATGTATTTGTCTGATTTATTTCATAATATAAAAATGCGAAAGGGGACATTTCTATTTCATTTCATAATAATATTCGCCATTAATTGCGTGGTCGAGCGACGCCTTCGGGTTCATCGTTTAAGGTAGAACGTAACGAGGCGCCGGTGGACTCTTTGTTCCACCCTCGGGCTGTCCACTTTGCTTTCGTTCTGGATTTTTTCAGTCTTAGGTAATATCCTGAGTAACCGTTCTCCTCCGCGCCCCGCGTCCTGCTCGCTCTCATCTCTGTCCACGAGCTAACGCAAACGAGCTTTCGCGCAGCGTGTGATACCTCCACCTTTGCACGTAATGCGTATGCGCACGTACGTGGAAATAGGTATTTTACATATGTTACTTTGACACCGAGTCTGGTTAAGACGTCTCACGTCGGCGATGATTACAGCGGCGCGCTGCGCGACGACAAGATAAACATGATTCTGTACGCGCGGATGGCTCTGTGAGATGCGACCTAACCGTCGTATTATCGTTATTTTCTCAGTGTTCCAGGTGATCGAGACAGAGTGACTATAAAAGATCTCACGGCACGTCTCGCGCGTTTATCTATTCCAAAAATTAAAAAATTTTTTTTTTTTTTTTAATTATCGTTATTGTTCCAGGTGATCGAGACAGAGTGACTATAAAAGATCTCACGGCACGTCTCGCGCGTTTATCTATTCCAAAAATTAAAAAATTAAAAAATTTTTTTTAATTATTTTATAATTGAATACTTATATAAAATTTTTATCTACTATTTCTATTTCTATGTACTATTTTTAAATAATTCAAAATTAGTGAAAACTTTTTTATCTATTTATAGAATTTTTTACCATTTTTTAATCAATGCAGCTTTCATCAACGTATACATTTAATAATTTTTTATTGTCAATTATCACGAATATGACATAGTACTGTCTATTGTGTTTACACGGTATTAGATAAATATCTGAGAGTCGCATTTCGTGTCAACAAATGATAACGACGAAGACAAGCTCTGTCCTGGATAATTGGATGAGCTCTTAAACACTGCAAATTACCCCCGCGGCGACTTACTTATTATACTACGAATCATGTAGGACGACGAGAAAACGGGGGCCGTGGAAGCAAAACGGAGGGACGCAACGTCCGACTACGGTGGCCGTTTATATTATAATTTCAAGCTACGATTACTTTGCCTTTTGTCTCTCGACAGGCGCACGTCGCGGTCAAAGCTCAAAAGCTTACTTATTATTTTCGGTCAAAGCCACACGCCCGCACCGCCTGGACGACCTTTTTCAAGCTGTCGCCCCAAAGGTTGACGGAAAGGGTCCGTTTCGCGACCGCAAAACTGGTCTCACCAGCATTCGTCCAAGAATGAGATCGTACAATCAATAACCATTCTACTCATGGCTACATAGAAAGATAACATCAGAAATAATGTTGTGCTTTCGTTTAATCGGAAATATATTTAATTTGCAAGGATGAGACGACAATCGCATTCGAATCAAGTGGACGAACGCAAATGGTTGCAAAGCGCAGCTTATATCACAGATCGCTGATCTTAGGTTAATCCACGGTAGAGGAGTCCAGATTCCGCTTACGGAGTATTCAATTTGAGTGGAGCGAATTGCAGATTCTCACCGACTGCCCGCGGGCTTATTATCGCACTTTACCGGGTTGAAACATCGGGCGAAATTGCTTCTCTACCCTGGCCGATTCGCCGCGTACAACGATTCTAGAGCGGGCTTTGCAACAAGCTGATACAATCTACAATTGAATAATCGGGGGTAGCTCAAGCAACAAATATGACACAATGACCACATAATATTCTTACATTATAACGAATATTTTCTTCTAGCCAATAATTATATTATTGTACTTTTGTATCTCGTAAAGATCTTTGTGCAATTTCAGATAAGATATTTAATAAATTACTATTGATTAGGCATCAAAATTAATCAATCGTTTTATTCACGAATATGGATCATGCAATATTATAAAAACATAAAAGTATGATAGAAAGAGGGAGAAATGTAGAAAATTAATAACAGAGACTTAATTAAAAATCATCATTTATATAGATTTCTTCTTTTTTAATTTAAATTTTATAATTGAATACTTATATAAAATTTTTATCTACTATTTCTATTTCTATGTACTATTTTTAAATAATTCAAAATTAGTGAAAACTTTTTTATCTATTTATAGAATTTTTTACCATTTTTTAATCAATGCAGCTTTCATCAACGTATACATTTAATAATTTTTTATTGTCAATTATCACGAATATGACATAGTACTGTCTATTGTGTTTACACGGTATTAGATAAATATCTGAGAGTCGCATTTCGTGTCAACAAATGATAACGACGAAGACAAGCTCTGTCCTGGATAATTGGATGAGCTCTTAAACACTGCAAATTACCCCCGCGGCGACTTACTTATTATACTACGAATCATGTAGGACGACGAGAAAACGGGGGCCGTGGAAGCAAAACGGAGGGACGCAACGTCCGACTACGGTGGCCGTTTATATTATAATTTCAAGCTACGATTACTTTGCCTTTTGTCTCTCGACAGGCGCACGTCGCGGTCAAAGCTCAAAAGCTTACTTATTATTTTCGGTCAAAGCCACACGCCCGCACCGCCTGGACGACCTTTTTCAAGCTGTCGCCCCAAAGGTTGACGGAAAGGGTCCGTTTCGCGACCGCAAAACTGGTCTCACCAGCATTCGTCCAAGAATGAGATCGTACAATCAATAACCATTCTACTCATGGCTACATAGAAAGATAACATCAGAAATAATGTTGTGCTTTCGTTTAATCGGAAATATATTTAATTTGCAAGGATGAGACGACAATCGCATTCGAATCAAGTGGACGAACGCAAATGGTTGCAAAGCGCAGCTTATATCACAGATCGCTGATCTTAGGTTAATCCACGGTAGAGGAGTCCAGATTCCGCTTACGGAGTATTCAATTTGAGTGGAGCGAATTGCAGATTCTCACCGACTGCCCGCGGGCTTATTATCGCACTTTACCGGGTTGAAACATCGGGCGAAATTGCTTCTCTACCCTGGCCGATTCGCCGCGTACAACGATTCTAGAGCGGGCTTTGCAACAAGCTGATACAATCTACAATTGAATAATCGGGGGTAGCTCAAGCAACAAATATGACACAATGACCACATAATATTCTTACATTATAACGAATATTTTCTTCTAGCCAATAATTATATTATTGTACTTTTGTATCTCGTAAAGATCTTTGTGCAATTTCAGATAAGATATTTAATAAATTACTATTGATTAGGCATCAAAATTAATCAATCGTTTTATTCACGAATATGGATCATGCAATATTATAAAAACATAAAAGTATGATAGAAAGAGGGAGAAATGTAGAAAATTAATAACAGAGACTTAATTAAAAATCATCATTTATATAGATTTCTTCTTTTTTAATTTAAAATGCGAACGAAAGCCAGAAGAGCAGGTCCAAGCGCGATTGAGAGGCCGAAGACGATGAATCGTCATTAATTGATCGCTCGCGAGGTACGACGAAACGATCGGTGGACCCCGTAGGGTGATAGGAGGCAAGCGAGGCGGGGGATGCCAGAAGAGGAAAAAAAGAAAAGGGGAGGGGAGGGTTATTAAAAATGCTCTGAAATATCCGGCGGATTAAATCGTCTCATTTGCATAAGATACGGTCACCGTAAACGCGAATTTATGGATATGTGAACGTATAGATTCGAGACCGAACGGGATAACTGCTAATAAAGGCTCATCCTGGCAGCAAATAATGAGGG
The DNA here is from genome assembly GCF_003651465.1 of Formica exsecta. Classification (NCBI taxonomy): domain Eukaryota; kingdom Metazoa; phylum Arthropoda; class Insecta; order Hymenoptera; family Formicidae; genus Formica; species Formica exsecta. Next base: position 1,553,679 of record NW_021851167.1, read on the forward strand.
GGTCCCCTGGGTGGCGTGGCGCCACGATATCCGGCTAAATATCTCTCGCATGAGTTTATACCATACGCTACATTATTGCCGCGAGATACGTTGTAAACATTCTTTACTCGATTCGCGTTTCCCTTCTTTCTCCGCCACGCTTCATTTCCTCTTTAGCTCGATCTTTCCTTCGACTTATGATATTGCGCGGCGAAATATTTTCAGCTTTTTCCATATGCAATAAAATAATGGAAGTTATGCCCGCGATGCTCGTGATCAATAAACGTTAATTCATGCAGCCCGATATTACGATCGAATTTATGCATTGCGACTAATGGTGGTAATATATTTCGATGACTCTTCTAATGTGATATTTTTTGTATCTTTTTATCTATATAACATTAAAATTGTTGAGAAACAGTTTTCTACTTTTTCATCAAGAGTAGGACACGAAATAGATTATAGATGGATAAGATTCTAACAAGAAGCTATAGCAAACTGAACTTATAAATTTTTTTTTTAGATCTACAGATTATTTTTGTAAGTTTATATTCTATAGTTATTATTAAACAAATTACTTCTTCATAGTCTTTTACTGCTGACGAAAATATTGCGTCTTTTAAAGCATACAATAAAATTAACAATTAAAAATATACCATAAATTAAAAAAAAAATACTTGATAATGTAATTGTTAACAAATTCGTTTTTATGGATTGAGATATTGAAATATTATTGAAAGATGTTTGTCTCTTTCTCGAATACCTAATGCAACATATGCGGGAATAATATGTGTGAAGAGTGCTAATACAAATACTAACATCGTAACATATTACACACGCATCAAGTACGTAAAGGCAACGGGAGATACCTGATATCAAGTGCAGTCACATCTTCCGTTAGTACAGCCGACTCGTGAAAGTATATTATGACATGCATGATCATAACGTTAAGCGCGAATGACGCCGATAGTCAGTAATCCTACACTTAACAAAGTTTTCGCGTTCGCAAGAAGTGACCGTAAATATCTACTTGTTTGATCAGATCATTAGAATTTTATCCTATTATCGTCGCGTTAAGAACGGCGAAGACTCTATCGACTCTTACGTTTGAAATCTTGGACAATAATCTAAGAATAAATAATCAAAGACAAAAAGTAATTATAATCAATTATTTTTTTTCACAAAATTTTTATCGTAATATAATATAAAGAGAGAGAATAATGTGTACTGTTACTTAATAAGAAATTTGTTCTTGCGTGTGGTAATGTGATTACAGTAAATTGACATGTTACGTGTTCATAAAATAATTCTTTAAACATTGCAAATTGATGTTTTATATCTTGTTAATTTACATTTTGCTCAAAATACTTTTTGGTGAATGCCCATCATGCTTTTCCGTGTATTAAAAAAAATGTGATTATTGACCAACGGGAGATAGTTATGGAAAGTCCGAGACGATAAACCTAATGTAAATAAATTTATATTCATGAACGTAATTTAAATGAAAATAAAACCGATTCGCGAGGGAGAATTCGCTTAGCGAAGCAATGTGTCTTTTGGAATATTATTTTCGGGATAATAATACACGAATAAAGGCGGACAACCTGTGAAAATTGGCCCGGGACATAAACCGCGATTATATTGCGAGGAACACCGTACACCCGAACGTACGTCCCGAAATCAAGAAATATTCCCGTAGGCCTCATCCAATCGCGCCGCATCGTATCGCGTGAAAGTCGGTAAAAATAAATGTCGCCAGCCGCACGTATACGCGATGTACGGCGATAAATTAATCCGACACATCGCCGACCGCATTTCTCAGCCGTAGTAACACCGAATCCGTTTGGCCTTTCTCCCCTTTGCACCACTTATTCCTGATTTATTGAAATTATATCTGGGCACGTGAAAAAAACGTTTTCCGTACATTCCGTTCACGGCTCGCGTATATTCCCTCTTCCTGTCCGCGGAAAAATACACATGACTATTATTTTTTATATTTACGCGACTATTACACCAACATCCGAAGATATTAATGTCTTCATCAGAGAGGAATTAATGTCTTCATTAGAGAAGAGTAAACGTGAATGAAAAAACAGTCGTATACAAACAGTCAACATATTTAAGTGTAAATTAGATATTTTACTCTTAATTAATACGTAAATTATTATTATTAACGTGTAAACTTTTTCTAGAGTAACTTGAATTTTATAATGTGTATACACATTATATACATGCAATTGCATGCAAACTGTTCAATAAACGACGCAATATTAAATGCACGAGGTGGTTAAAATGTAATTTACATACCATCTGACTTAAAAGTATATGAGAGGAGAAAATGCGCTGTGCATGCCGCATTATTGGCATGCCGACGCGGTACAAACCCCTATGAGACACAAATATAATAGTACAGTTCAAGCGAATTAATAGATAGTAGCGTCTCGTTAATATCCAAGCTTGTCCATTATGCGCTGGTTACTCGGGGTTATTATATATGTGTAATCTTCGTACAGCTGCGATCCAATTGACGAAGAAAATTTTATATTTTCGATAGGTAGACATACTGCATGTATGCATGCTTCGACGATCGAACTGGTTTATCGATAAAGGATTTTATACGGGGGTATCATCGACAGTATTTACGATAGCAATATACAATTATTAGAAATCATAAATTACAAAATTATAGAAATAATGATATATTCTATCTTTATCTGTGATTACTATTTTTATAGAGAAAATCATACAAGAAATCTTTATTATTATAAAGATATCGTTATGCTTCGCTGATAATATCTCTTAGATATCAAATCATAGTGGAGAAAATTTCACCGATAGATCGGCGCAAACTATATAAATACATTAAGCACTTAGATGGCCACTTTGACCGCGTCGACGCTTCCGTTCAGCAGCTGCCAGACCCTTCCTGTTTCTCGTTTCCGCCGCATTGACGCTCTCCAGATCGAGATAATCGAAGCTTGTACAGACCGTCGCTTATTCGAACGAACGTATCTGCTGGGGGTGGCTCGGGTGGTCGCCAGGAGGGTACCGTTGTATCTTGGCGCTATTAGTGCGAACAATACCGGAACCAGTCTGGGACGTATCTTGTCCTTAACGCCTCATCCTTCCCCTTTCTCTCTCTCTCTCTCTTTCTCTCTCGTATTCGCTCAGCATCCTCTCTTTCTCCTTTTTTTCTTCGTCCTTTCTCATTTCTGTCTCCCCTTGCGCCCTTCTCGCGCCACCGAAGAGCCTCGAGTGCCCGATGCTTTTTCTCGCGGACAATTTATCAAGGCTTTCCAATGTTTTTGTATCTATCAAAGTATAGCGTATTGTGTGTGTGTATATATATTACGAAATTTTGAAATAAATTTCTCGTATTTATTGATGACTTTCTGTAATATTAAAAACAAATTGTTAAATTGTAGAATAATTTTAAAATAAAATATTAGGTCTACCGGAAAGTTCTGTCCGTTTTTGGAATAAAACAAAATACAAATTTTTATTACCGTCAATAAACTTTATTAAATAATGTAATTGCCATTATTCGGAGAAGTATTGTCAGCAACTGGATAATTTAAATACAGCAGTCCAAGAAAAGAGGCCGCCGATGTTCAATAGGAAGAACATCATACTGCATCATGATAATGCCAGGCCACATGCTGCTTTGGATACTCGTCAAAAAATTGCAGAACTAGGCTGGAAAATTCTGTCGCATCCACCATATTCCCCGGACTTAGCACCCACCGACTATCACTTGTTTTTGTCCTTACAAAATTTTTTGAGGGGCAAAAAATTCAAAAATGAAGAAGATATCAAACAAGCACTGGTTCAATTTTTCGCATCAAAAGATAAAACATTTTTCGAAAAAGGGATATACAAATTGCCCTCACGCTGGCAAGAAATCATTAATAATAATGGCAATTACATTATTTAATAAAGTTTATTGACGGTAATAAAAATTTGTATTTTGTTTTATTTCAAAAACGGACAGAACTTTCCGGTAGACCTGATATCTGCAGGCGTGAATTTTACTTATTAAATATTCTGGTTAAGTTATCGGGAACTCGCGATTATTCGAAGTTTGGGGAATGTATCCAAATCAGGATTTAATTTACGAACGCACTAGTAGCGTTTTTTTATCTCCGCTTATTTTTATATGTTATCGTTTATTTTATATGTATCCGTTTAATTTACGCATATCCATTCATTTTATGTGCCGTTCAAATTACGTGCCATTGCACATAGATATGTAAAAACACATTAAACGATCAAATTAAAGCACGTACGCGATTTATGTATATAATATAACTAATATATAAAATAATAAATACTCACTCCGGGGTTGCCTGCCGGCACCCGATGCCTCTCCTACACCTCTTCCTTCTTTCAGGTTGTGTCAGATTCGTCAGGAAAGAGATCGTGCATTTGGTTGCGCAACACTTTCAACGGCACTCCCGTATTTTGACACGCGATACTTTGAATGGCACTCCTGTATTTAAACGCGCGACACTTTGCACGACACTCCCGAATTTCGCGATCGCGAAACAATATTAATTTTAACTTCTAGGAGCTTCTCTAAAATTTTATGAAAATGGTATAGGAAAAACATATGAGAGCCAAAATAATAATTTTTTTCATATAAATGGAATTATAATTTAAAATATATATGTATATACGTACACGCGTATCTTTGTATAGTTATACATTGAATCTGCTGTTGTGGTGAAATGCAACCACGAGAAAGATGAGAAAAGAGGCTTCTAACGCAATTCGTTATTCCAAAAAATTACGACGATTCGAGTGCGACTGTCGCGGAGTGAAACAAATTTGATACATCGTTGCGTGTCACGCATCAATGTCATTATTATCTATACGAATTTTATATACTCGACAGTCGTTTTCTAGTCTTGAACAATTAATAAAATTAATTGCTCCAGATCGCGATATAATTCCGAACTTTTTCATATTACTGAACTAATTAAATTTATTAATAAGAGAATGCAACAATTTTCAAGATAATTATTAATAAGAGAATGGCACAATTTTCAAATATTAAATCAATCTACAAGCAAAAAAATTTGAATCATCTCTAAGAAAATGTTTCTTAAGATAAATGATATTTAAAAAAAAGTATTCAATAAAGTTAGTATTCTTCTTGAGATTTCAGTACTGTTATTGATATGCGACACATCGGTGGGCGTTACCAACAGGGAGCAGCTTCTTCGAAGTAATTTATATATTTTCTTTCGGCCGATATTTGTCATCAAAGAGTGGCCATTAGTAGAAGAGCGGAGCAAAAGAAAGGCCTCTGGGAGACACAGCGGGAGGCATTAGACCGTAGCTTCCATTAGCTCGACTTGGTTTTTCTCTCGAAAGGAAATTAATGGCTGATCTCTGCTCGAATCCTACCACCGATAGAACTGAATCGACTGTATTCTCGCTATATTCCTCCGTATCTGCCATATCTGAGTACGATTCTATCATAATTAAAAATTAATTTGCTATTCTCCTTTATTTTTCTTACAATTTAATTATAGAATGTGACTATCATATACAAAATAAAACGTAATTTCGCTTGACTTGATTGTCTATTAATTCAAGATACCCTGCGCATCTCCCGTCACTGGATAATCTATCACACCCCAGAAAGAGACGTCACGATACAAACGTCGTATCTAAGCACTGCTGCTTGAAGCTACAGGGAGTCAGTCGGACGTTCGCACTCGCAGTTGGGAACCACGTGAGTGGCACGTGACTAAGAGGATGTAGCAATTATATCTCCACTTCATCCTCTCCTCAATCTTTACTCTGTGCGCCACCTCCGCGACGATCAGAGCATTGCCTCCTCTTTCCCAGCCCGTTTTATCTTGCTTCAGCACCTTCCCCTCCCCTTTCCTCTCTTTCCTTTTCTCGCACGCGGACCGCCTTCGTAGTGCAATAATTAACGTAACTTCGTGATATCAAAAATGGCCCTTCCCCGAATCCAAAAACCGGCGGCTACTCATCAAAGGCGGCGGCAATAAATTCTTATTGCCCGAGATCGGGGTATTTACGATTCCTTGAACAACGGCGCGCTTTTTTTATTATCGCTTTTTTTCTTCTATTTCCTATTGATATTGAAGTATTCTTTCATTAACACTTAAAGTGATATTCAATCAAGCCCAACGGACCGGTATTAAGGTATTAATTGATGGCGATATTGATGGAAGTTTCTTAAGATAAATTTTGAAGAAAAATGTTCACAGAGTCAAGAAAAAGATAAAAAATTAAGACTGATAGAGAGACACGATTCCCATCTCTTACGGCACAATCGTCGGAGATCATAGATGCACTCGCCATGCATATTTAACCGGACAGCACGGAAGAAATGAGATAAGAAGAAGAGAGGAATTATACGAGGCAGGTGTAGGTGGTCCCCGCGGCCATTCCCCCAGGAACGTATTTGCGGGCCGTTTGGGTCGCCGGATCGAGGCCCTGATCTCGGGAGCCTTACACTTATACGGTAGCCGAACGACCCCAGGAAATCTAATTGTCGGTCTTCGAGCAAATTGCAAAAATAAACACGTCCGCGGATGGCGGCAGTGAACGGGGATAAAGGGGTAACGTTAGGTAGAAAAGGGATGAGGGCGGGAAGCGTTGAATCGAGGACCAACCAGTGGTCGCCGGAAGTTCCTTCTTTTTTCTATCTCCCTCTCTCTCGCCTTTTCTCTCGCGATCTCCGTTCGACTCTCTTTCACGGGGAATGGAAATACTAATTTTGCGGAATACAGTGGCCGGACTGCGGTGAGCGCCCACTGGAAGACGATAGTGTGGGTCGTGATTACCTGGGGATAATTATAGTCGACGTGCGCGCGGCTTATAGAAGGGGGGTAACGGGGCCCCCGGTGTGCACCACGTCCGATGTGCGTTTACGTGTGCGTGCGGGTATCACGTGCCTGATGGAGGTCCGAGGTAAAGTCATCTTTGTAAAAGCGTCACTTTTCGAGATCTCCCTCATGATCATCTCCGCCAATTCCTCCGAACAACAATATACAATTTCTCTGTAGATTCATTGTAATTTCATATAAATTATATGTAGGATTCGAATTAAATATTATAAAAAAAAGATATTATTGTATACGCGCACACATATCAAAATGTATTATTTTATTTTTCTATTATTTTTTATTAAGATTAGATTAAGTTATATCACTATTATGATTAAAAAATCGTTTCGGGAAATATCTTTTTGACATTTCGCGATCACTAAGATCTAGATTAACATTAATGAAAGAGCCCGTCTGGCGAGGCTCTTTCCACACAAAAAGCGGCGAAGCTGCGCCGAAAGGCAGCTATCGATAAAAGGCAGAAAAGGGAGTAAGCGACAACGGTGCGAAGTAGCGAGAAAGACGGAGAGAACGACGAAAGGGGTCATGAACTTGCGCACTTCGAGCGGTTGAATTCGTGTCTTTGTCTCTTCGATGAAGGGCGCCGCGGTAGATATCTCTTGTGGTATATATGTGCGCGGTTTGAGGTGGAGGCACTAAATCAAGGCCCCGCATGCTTTGGATGGCGTCTAACAAATGAGCCAATGACAACCAGCCCAGCCTGGCTCTGCTTTCTCGCTCTCTCTTTCTCTTATGTTCTCTCAGCTTCCCTGTACCCCTCGCTTCCTCTCTCTCTCTCTCTCTCATTTTGCGATCTCTCTCGCTCCCGCGGGAACAAAACGATAATATATTCGAGCGTGCGAGAGAGCACAGACGGGATTCGGACGAATCGAGCGGATACTATATATGCTGTTGCGGAGCCCACGTGGTGGAAGGATGATCGAGGCTGAAGGAGGCGAAATAAGATGAAGGAAGACGGCGGAGGATCGTGGCCGGTGCTGATGGTGGCGGGGCGGGAGATGTAGCCTTTTACACGTCACCGAGAACTAATACCCCGACTCACGCTAATGACGGCCAATAATTTAAAATATGAATTTGTATAAATCACCGGTAATCGTTAATTTCTCGGAATGTTAGATCGGCCCGGTCCATCACGCACAGCGGCGCGGGGTGACGGCGCGGCGGTCGCTGCGTCTTTGAGGTCCTCACGGAGGTCATTTATGCCGGGGCCTCAGATTAATTGGATTAATTAGGCATTACTGTGCCCCAGGGCACGTCGGTGCATTAGTCGGGAACAGAGAACCGAGTCCAACGAGAGGTACCGACGAAGGTCTCCCCGCGACCTTCGATGGGGGGATCATCCAGGAGAATTCGCGGGATCTTTGATTTAGATCGACCTGCTCGGGCGACCTTCTCGATTCTCGGAAGCTATTTGTCTTCATCGTTCAATGAGCCTCGTGTCCGCAGTTTTTTGCGAGATTTCATCAACCTATTTTCTCTAGCAAATGAGAGGACCTATAGAGCTATGAAAAATTTCGCGCAGATTTTACAAACCATTATCGCTATCGCCTACCTACAATAATAGAGAAACGTAACGTAATGTAAAACAACGATATCAAGGGTTGACAAAAATTAGTAAAAAAAAAAAAAGAAAAGGAAAATTAAACTAAACGGGAAATAATTAAAACATGAAATGATTAAGCTACGAAATCGAAAGTTTGCCTTGACCTCGCGCTTGATCTCGACGCATTTGTTCGTATCACCAACGCCGTACGACACAAACGATCGCCGAATCGTCGGAAGGAGAAGAGCGCGAGCAGAGACCTTTTTCTGTTGCATGGTCAAAAGTCATTACCGAGCAACGAAATTTGACATGGTTTTTACTCTTGTTGCGCGAGAGAGCGCGCGTGAGCGTTCGCCTATAATTATTTCCACATCTATCACTCCGGTCCGGCAATGGCCGGCGCGACTGCGGCTCGAAGATTGAAGATCGGCTCGCTCGAAAAAAATGAGACGCGAAACCGGGGCCTCTTTCGAGCAATAGCACTGCCGGTGGGGAAAGAAGAAGAAGAAGGGACCCTTCGTCTATATGTGCCGCGTCGTCGACTGAATGCCAGTCGGTTTCCTCTTGTTCGACGACGGCGACGCACGAAAGGCTTCGATGACGTATGGTTCGTAGAAAGAGGAGAAATAAAGAGGGCGAGGAGGAAAGACGAAGGAACGTACCTGAGATTGTCCTCGGGTTAGGAGAAAAAATGTCATTGTACCGGGAAGAGGAACGAACAGTCATTTGGTCTGAGCGGCTTGACGCTGCCTGATTCTCTGTGCTCACCACCGATCCATTGATGAACGCTCGAGAGCCATTAACGATTTCACCTCGAGCGTATCTCGTGACGTTTAAGTATTTCCGTCCGAAGAAAGAGATATATTTGTCTGACGAAGGACAAGGCTTCGATAACTGAACGTAACTCTTAAACTTTGAGATGATCAGCATAAAAAACGATCGGGAAAAAAACGCTTTTATTCTCCGATAAACACGATTGGTGGAGAAGTCCGTTGAACCACTTTGTATTTTCGCGGAATTCGCACGAGTATACATACACCTATCTATAGCCGGACGCTCTGATGTATTTCTGAGGCTTGGCGACTGGCCACCATTATGCACATGATAATTAGAATGCGTTGGCGCGTGTCTCTATATATCCGCGCGTGCTGCACGCGTGCTGTGAGTTAGAATACCGGCCTCATCGCTTACCGGCTGCTCTTTCACTGGACCAGCCGCGCTGCTCTTTCAACGAGTTACTCGCTATACTTGTATCATTCTAGTTGCGAGGTTTCTTTCTGCGGCTTGTGACTACGGACGCGATTCTGCCAGTGCGCGCGTCCGAGCTACGAATAAATTAGTCGAGTCACCTCCGCGCATCAGAAACGAAACCATAATCATCTAGATGGATCGCACCAGGAAGAGCGCGGACGAAATTCGTCGACGAGATTCACGATCAAAGACTCTGGTAAAGTCGAGAATCTGCTGTGTCTTGCATCACATCGAAAATATTGCAGCTTTGTACCGGCATAACGTAGATAGAAATCTCGTGTTATCGTGAAGCGCAGAATGTCAACGCGAAATACGAGATCTATCTTTAACATCAGAGAACGCAAATCGTCCTACGATACGTGTTTTATTAAAATGGGCAACGACATTTTTTTATAACTAAAAGTTTATGGAACGGAAGGGGAAATCAATTTGCATTTAATGTTATTAATTTCAAAATTCGATTGAGAAACTCTTAGTTTATTATAATGCATAGATTATCTGTTTATGAATAAAATAATAGTTGAATAATCTAAAAAATTTTAAAAATAATTGAATAGTCATACCTTCACGTTCTCATTTTCCTTCCGCAATTATAATAATATTCATAAATCATTTTCGAGATTCTTTGATACCAAGATCGACACAGGAAATCGTTGATACTCAACCTGATTACTCGAATAAACGGACTTGCGCTTGGCCGGTGGCAAATGTAAAATCGACTAAGTACAATCCCGGAGGCGGGGTAATTCCCGCGTCAAGTTTTAATATCGAGTTTCGGTATCGAATGCCGCTGAGAAGTGGCCGGAGATAAAGAAAGAGAACGATGTTCTTACCGGTAGGAAGACTCGATTCTCCGAGGCTTGGAATCATCCGCGCGGACAACGAGCACGACGATATCTTGTTTCTTTAATAAACGGAAACGGAACGTAATCGTATTATTTGTTTCTACCTTTAAGACTACTACCCTCGTCCTAATACCCAAAGTGAAGAGAGAGGAAACAACTAAATGCCCGAGAAGGCAAAACGAGAGAGATGGAGAAAGATGGGCAAAGATCTACCGGAGCGGATGAAAGAGTAGGGGAAGAGAAAACGGAAGGAATATTTAAGAAGGTATTAAACTTCCCTTCTCTCTTTCGTTCTCTCCGTTTTCACTTTCTGCCGTATGGATAAGAAGTATTAACGTTGTATTTTATTCGCGGCTATTTTTCTCCCCGTTCCCTGGATACATTTTCAAATATGGAAAATATCTTATCGTCCCGATTCCATTTCCAATTATCTTACGTGTCATCCCATGACTTAAAACGTTCTTTACATAATTAGCAATATTATTTAAGTACGATGTCTATATATCATGTTCAATTTTTATTGAATATCATGGCATTACATTATTGTTACTCAAACTAACCGATATTATATGTCATCAATTATCCGCGAATTAATTCTGAGATGTATCATCTTATTGTTAGTCAATTCCATCAAACGTATGTCGTAATATATTTTGCGGAAGTCAACAACGATCCAAAGCGAGAATTTCTCTCATTGCCGCGTAAAATGTGTAGTCGGGACTAATCCCTCGGTCGCTCCCGCTGCGCGGATATTCTTATTGAGAATAGTAGGTGCGGAGCAAAACGTCCCAAGATCGCTGAATGGGGTACCACGATGCGCCAGAGTCAGGTGTCAGGCCCGAAGAGAAACGCATTAACAGGTGTTGCGCTCGGGGTAATAGCCGATATATCATCGGCGGGGCCCACCTAAACGAACTCGCATAGAGAGGGGGGAAAGGCATATGCCAGCAAACGATATTTTAAGGGACCTCAAAGATCGACCGCGTGAGAGATACGCGGGATGTTATTGGATGCGCGTGACCAGTTGGTTGATAGGCTTCAACTGGCTTTGTGAACGATGTATGAACGATGAACGACTCTGGTAAGACTTCATAACGAGCGTATTAAATCGTGCACTCATAACGGTACGATAATGTCTTAAAGATGAGACCCGCATGAAGATCTTTGAGGCTTTCTGGAAAGAAAAAGGTCATATATATAATCGATAAGAAAAACAGGGGAGGACATATAATTAAATGGAAAGGAATGCAGATAGGCATTCATTAAATTATGAATTCACCAAATGCGTACAGAATGCATTGTTAGACAATAATTTAAATATCAATAAAAAATCACGTATTATACGCGATTGTTCGCGGAATGTAGGCGATTAACGAATCGCAAGTTTATTTTCGCCACTTTGTATAGGCGACAATTCGGCTCGCATAAGAATTGAAATAAACTCCGCCGCCGCGGAGCATCTGTTATCCTTAATTATTGCGAACATTACCAGGAAAGGCGCCATAAAGCGCGTGTCGCGTCGTATATAACGCCACTACCGCGGCCGAATCGATCTATAACGCTGCGGCAACGGGCCATGTTTCATCCGGATCATGAGCAAGTAACTTCTACATTACGTAGATACTTACCGAGGGACCGTACTGACCGATGGCAGTGGCTAAAGACTCACGGGATCAGGTTCAGTTAACGATTACAAATCGGGGGTGCCCGATCGGTGCCTATTCCCGGATTAATACAGCGATAAATAATCGAAAGCTGATTACCAGAAGCAGCGCGCCGCTTTATATTCAACGTTGTCAACGTGAAACGTAAAGAACCAACGGTTGCTCACGGGAAGTAAAGAAAAATCGCAAAAGGAGAAAACTGACAAGCAGAAGAAAAAATGATAGAGGATCAAGAAGGCCAGGAGGGGTAAAAAAAAATTGGCATGACAAAATGTCCGTTACATCCATATATATCTGCGATACGGAGATAATTTTATAACGCTTTAATACAAAGTCTAATGTAAATATTAATTTATTATTATCTTTCTTATCATTTCGAGACGCAATGTGATTCTTTAAAAAATCACGGTTGAATTTTTATATTTATTAGATTCGATATAATTCGAGTTTATATTGAACTCTTCCATTAATGATGAATACAAAATCCAACGATCTTAAATGGAAACAATAAAAGGGGGACAAGGAGATATCAGATAGATAAAAAAAAATAAAAAAAGAAAAGGATAATGAAGAAATATATAAGAAACAGAAAGAAAAGTGCAAATATAGGGATCGGTGCGACGATTTCTTAATGTCCGGTATATCCTTACACATCCGCGCGAGCTGGTTTTAAGTTATACCAGGAGGAACGTAAAACCCGTAAACGTGCCCGCGGCCAATATATTACGCGCATTAATTCGCCGTGCTTGACGTGGAAGGCGATTCGTAATACGCGAGCGGGAACGGGGGCCGAGGAACACGTCAACCAGGGATGCGAGGATCGCGAGCAAGGGATGCGAGAGGTGGAAAGAGGTGACAGAAACGAGGAAGAAGGCACCCGAGTACGATCCTAGTTTATAACGAGATCGGTAGGGCTACGTCCCCGATACATATATACGCGCGGCGTTGAATTTCTCGGTAATTATAAACTTAGATTCCAGTAAATATTCCCGTCAACCTTGGGTGATGGCAATTTACGAGATTAATCGAGCAGCATGCGAGAACGGGAAAGAGAAGAGGTGCAACAGATCGCGGGATCTCTCAACACAAAAGATCAGAAGTTGTTGTGAGAAATATTGCTCAGAAATAATATAATTTTATAAATCAAAAATTTTTAAATACGAGAGAGAGACACCTATTGAAAATTTCCCAATTATAAATAATAATATTAATTTAGAGGATGTACCGGCAATAATATATTTGTCTCTTTCTTCTCGTTTTTTTCACAAATTTTTTTCAATCTATACACGAAATAAGAGGTGAATAGAGAAGATTAAACTTGCAACCATTCTTTGCGATAAGTCAGTATGATTACTATTTACTATATAGGAGTGCGTGGCAACAAAGAAAAAAAAAAAAATTTTTTTTATTAGGATTAAAGCGAGTGCGCGCGCACGGATAATGGTTCGAAAATGGAAAGGTGTTGTACAAACTCGTAGATCAACATTCCTGGCTCCTGATGTTCACGATTTTACACGTGCACATTGACCGAGATCTTTAACCCGATAGCAGCTCGTACGATATTTTGCATTATCGCGTTTTATCCGAGCGCCGATATTAACTCGTGTCATGTAATATAATACTTTTTCAATATTTTTGAACTGCAGATAATATATATAAGATATCCGAGTATAAGAGAACTGTCAGATATTTTTCATATTCATGTTTATTTTTATATATGATATACTGTACAATTTGTAATTTGCCTTTCTGCCGCGTCATAAAATAATTCATCGCGTGTCTGATAGTTAAGAACGGAGCACAAATAGAACTTCTTTTTAGAGATGAAGCCAATGATTCTGAAGCTTAGCATCGGATACATCATTGGGAGATATTATAGGAATAGCACTTAAATGTTCATCGTGAATATTATGTATTACTTGAGATTAATTTTCAGTGTCAAGCGGTAATGGTGCTTTTTCGAAACTCGTATAAATCAGTTTCTATAATATTACCATAAAATTCGCATAAAATTAATATTAAATGTCTATATGCGGCATCTTATGCAAGCGCATTTCATTTTCCACGTTCTATTTTAAACTTATGCGTAATGCATGCTTAAGTAGGTTCTATCTTCAAATGTTATATCTGTTTTATAAATAAAACTACTGCTAATTTTGATTAAAATTTAAAGAATGTTGTTATTCAAATCTTTCGAATATTGCTTTCGTCTGATGGAGTTTTTTATTACATTTCGATAATTAATCGCTTATTGAAACAATATATTGTATATGAATTAAATTTCATGTTTTTACAAAAATATAATTGCGTGCATTAAACATAATTTTAGTTTATTTAATATATTTTCCCCCGTTTTTTTTTTAACTTGGTCATTGTCTAACTTGGACATTATACGCTTAAGACATTACATGTACATTATAAATGGTATTGTTATATCCGTATTTGTTCGACGGAATAGACAAAGAATACAGAGTCGCTTAATTCGAACAAAGACGGTAAATGCCCTGTGACAGTCGGTCGAACCGACGTCATGGTGCCGCTTCAACGGATGTTAGTGGAGCATGGACGATTGTAATACCGTGGAATTAATCTATGCCCGCGATGGTAATAATAAGGAAATGTTTCAATCCCGATGATGTATGGTGCAACGTTGCCGGTGCGTTCACAGTAGGAAAAGGGTCTTCGTCGCTCTACGCGGTGACGGTTGTCGTTGAGGAACGATCAATCTCGTCAACGAGTCAAGCATTGGGATCAGGGATCCTTCTGTGATGAGACGGATCCAGTGGGGACAGCCGGTGATAATCGTTTGCTACAATGAGTTGAATTCTCGGAGCAAGATTAAATGCTCAACATTTTTGTAGCGTCCAAAGAGCAACTGTATGTAGAGCGTTATTTTGATAAATAAAAACTGTATCGGTTTATCAATCATGCCCGCGATATCATACTTTCAACTTCATCGATTTGTACAAATAAAATTTTGTCCATCTCCAAGAGAAATCTTTCTATAAGATGATGTTGTTTGATCTCGTGCTGTACATTACGGGTATACAAACTGCCACTTTGTATACTCATTTGTACGTAAAATATAATATTATTTATTGAATATTTAGAGATTTATTTTTAAGAATTAACGCCAGTTTTTCATTATATCGCGAACAAACGTGTCTTGAATCTCTCGCGGGTATCTCGCAGCCAAAGATCTCGATCTCCGTGAGCGGTGCGCGGTGTGTCGGATCGCAAACAAACGCGACCACGGGACTCCGCAAACTAATCCTAATCTCGCGCTACCGACAAATCGCTCGCCATAAATCCAAGGCCAAGAAACCGAGCGCCAAGACGTTCCTCCGTAATCGAAGATAAACCGCGGCGCTCCCCATCCCCAGCACTACCATCACCCCACGAGCGAAAAGCAAGTATCGTATGGTTATCAAAGTCGAAACAGGACGCCGGAGCTGCAGGGGGTACATTGTAAACAGGGAAAGGATACCGGCGTGAGATGATGTGTCCCGTTAACTTATCCAGATAACTCAGAAATGCTGTCGAGCGTGTTGCACGTGAGTATCACGTTTGCCCGTCTACGACGATAAAAGATTTCAACCGGACGAACGACGTTTAGGTATTTAAATTATAAGGTCTTGTACTTAGCGCGCAAAAGCAGAACTCTATGTTTTCTAGCTGTATAATTTTTGCGACTGTAATGGTAGAACTAAAGGCGATAACTCGCGTAAGATATGGCCACCGGTTGTGGTTTCATTGAGACGAGATTAAGCTTAGTTATATGACATTCCGCTAATAATTGCGACCACTTAAATAATAAAATTTCCATTAAAGCACCAATTATGCGCGATATTTTACGGTGTAATATAGTATTCCTTTACAAGCTCTGCTTCCATAAATTATATCGAGAATATTTATGCCAAATTGCCCGATGCACTTGCAAATGTAAAATAGATATATTGACGTGTAAATACGTACAAGTCAACGTATCGATCTGTGTGCAGGCATGCAGATTATCCTTCGTACAGGACTTTGGTAGTTTGCACCCTTGTGCCGCGTAATATTAATATCTCTAATCATTCACCAACCCCTTCGCACCCTTATCAAAGGATGCCATAGACGTCGCTTGATACGTGTTATTCAGATTTATCCCATTTGCCTTTGGGACCATATTTATCCGTAGGACAAACCAAGTACACAGTCCGATAAAGCGTTCGTTTCGCGGAAAGGATTAATGTTAAGCCGCAAATGGAGGGTTCGACCGTTTTTTGTCTTATTGTTAGTCTCCCTGTGGCATACGACAAAATACACCACTCTATTATAACGAACATATATCTTCACAATAAGACAAGATCTCAGACATTAACGGAAGAAATCGATTCTTTCAAAAGTTAAAGAAAAATAATTTTTATTTTATTAATAAAGTAAAATAAATAAAATTATTCTTTTTATTATAGTGTGTATAATGCTCTCTTTATATTAATACTCATTTCGCTGTAATAAAATTCCCTAGAAAAATCGACGTAAAGAAAACAACGAGATTTCAAAGGAAGTATGTATTCTCCTCATATTTTTCGAGACACAGGCTTGTTTCGTGGCGTCCTACTTTTTTTCTCACAGGAAAAAAATATAGAGGGACGAGATTAATCCCAAAGTGCAGATACCGTGCATATTACAGGACGTTTCCACGCACGTATGGATCCGCACGGCTGACTAAAGGGCGTTGGTCAACATGATATCACGTTGAGCCATGAACGCCGACTCTTTAATTTTTAACGGACTCAGCATTTTCTCTCCCGCTTACGTAGCTCGCGAGAAGGGGTTGGGATCATCCCCCGTGAAGGCGCGACTGGATATCAAAGTCGCTATTTATAAAGAGCCGGCGAGCGCACCACACGCGCGCCACACACGTATCCTCGATAATACGCATTTTCATATATGCATACACATATACGCGCATATATACACATATGTACATAGACGCATACACGCGAATACGTAGACGCGGAGGAGACGCGCGAAAGAGGACACGCGGAGGGACCGGTCGGCCGTATTTGCATATAGAGAGCGTTAGCTAAGGGAAATAGAAGCCGAATACGTGACAGCCTTGCTCTGGGAGGCGATTCTTCGCCGAGAGACGGACACTTCCTATCAGCGAGTTCATTAATAACCAGACGAAGCTGGCCAAAGGTGAGGAGGGTAGCTAAATGGCCGAACGTTTCTCCATAATCTCACTCACCCTCCACCCCCTTCCTCTTCTCTCTTTCTGTCTTCCTCTTTCCCCGTACTTCTACTATCCCTCTACGGCCCTTTTAATGTATCATAAATGATCTTTCGTCTTCACAGTGCAGACCTTATCTAGCCGACACACACGGGGAAAATTCCGTGAGCCATTAATGCAGCGCGATAACAGTTGAAAAGAAAGCGCGCTGATAAATCGCGAAGGAATACACGCACGCTCTTTCATAAATTAATGATTATAGGACAACGCTCGGTCTTTATTTGCGTTCTTCTTCGCTTCCTTGGCGTTTGTCATTGATGACAAGTTGCGCGAACAAACAACGTTAAATTCATCCCGAAAATGGAAACATGGAATAAATGAGATAATCAATATTCTCACATATAGAAATAACGAAGCGATGGAGAGACAATCAAATTATTTGGCGGAAATACGACAGTATGAATGATATTGGGGCGATGGCAGCAGCTGGGTGGCGCAGAGCGCACCTGTCGACCTGTACAAACAGAAACAACAGGTAACAGATAACC
>NW_021851167.1:1571975-1605731 GCF_003651465.1 Formica exsecta
CCGCTCTTTCTCCTTTTCTCTGTTCTCACCGACCCCAATATGTTGCTCGATGCGAGCTCTAACTATGTATCGTTTACACATATATGTTTGATATGTTTCTCTCACAGCGTTGGTTGCATAATATTTATTATGTGCGAAGAAAAAAATCTGTGACAAATAAAAATTGAAGAAAACTAATTTTAAAAATTCTCCAGGATACTCAATTAAATTGATTAATATCACGAAAAGAGAATATAATATTACGATAGAAACTCTGCGAAATTAATATAGTTACGCGCAGTTATAAAATTAACGAACATAAACTAAAAAGAGAAAAATTCTGTCATCAATACTGTTATAAAAATCGTCGGTGTAAAAATAATATGTGATGAATCACAACGGATAAAAGGGGGCATCTAGGACCAGCCAATCAGACGTGGACCGTCTTCGCTCAGGGGTGTCTCTCTTAGCATACAAACGGGTGGTTCTGTTAGAGTCGCCATAAGTCACAATTAGGTCACGGGTGGGCAGAGGGTGCGCCGAGAGTCCCTCTAGAGATGTAGGTGTACGTCGCGGGTTGCGCTACGAATATCGGGCGTCTCACGACAGCATGAAACTGAAACCTGGTTCGTAAAGAAAGAAACGGTTCCATACGTGCGTACATACATATATACATACATACACGCACGCACATACGGATGCCAAACGAGAGAGCCCTGGCATCCTGGCCTATACTGATTTAACGCCGGTCTAATTCGAGCGTCTGCGACACCTACACACAGCTATGCCTGCGTCTATAACGCATAAATAATTACCACTTAGCCCCTTTGTCGTTACGTTACCACGTTCGTCTCGTCCCTCCCCCTCCACCCCTTCTTCGGCCCGAATCGCCCCTTTGTCAGCGCGAATCGTTTACGACCGTAAGATTTATCGTCATGGAATATCGCGGCTGTCGCACGGTCACCGTGCCGGAATTATCATTAAAGATCGATAATTCATGCGTATTATGATACGCAGTGTCTGAGCCGACTGATAAACAAGAACGGAGCTTTACTGCGCTACGACTCACTGAAACATTTTAGTGTCGCCTAGCTAAAATAGCTGCGACGATCTTAGCGAGGGAGAAGACACGGGTGTTTCCAATAAACGCAATACAACTTCGTGCTGTCTTTTGGCCGCGCGCGGAATGTGGATCACATTCTCTTGGTACTTTTTGAAGATATGTTTGTATGATTCGATACCGTTTTAGACGCCACTGGGCTGAAATCTTTGACAAACTCTATTAATAAACCTAAGAAAACACAGCGTTCATGCGAACGTTGGAATGTGAACACATATAAATCTTTAAAATATAATATTTTGATATTATTTCACAATAAATTAGAAAAAAATCTCCAGTACAATCATCTCATTAGTTGTCTGATTAACAAAAGTTTCTTATGATTATGAGACATGAACTACTGTTTATAAAAGATTGGAGAGATTAAATATTAATGTGATGAAAAATATAAATTAATATAAAAAAATATATAATTAACGTTACATTATAAACTCAGATTTTATAATGCATCCTTAAATACCGAAAAACCGTTTTTATATATAGATCTTACACATAGAGCGAGCACAAAAACACACGATGTATGCGTAACGTGGCGAATAAAAGCTGCAGCTTCGAGGAGGAGAAGAATTTCTATGGTCTCACATATACCGCGCCGAGAATAATCGCGCCGGCGAAAAATCGAAGTGGACGTTAAGATAGAGCGCGCCATTCCGCTATCTTTACGGCCAGACGATTTCAGACTGGCGTATGAACGCGATCGCGGGATCGTGTGTCTTTGCGCGTGCACACGTAAGTTTAGAACGCGATGAAACGATCTTAGGCCGGGTACCGTCCCTCGAGACACCGTCCGGATGGACCGCTCTCTCTCCCATCGGTAAAGTTTTACGACGTCGAGTTATAATTATTTTATTATCGCCGATCGTAAACGATCAAACGAATCAGCGCGAAGGTAATAATATGCAGTAAATACCTTTAATGGACAATCCGAGTGCCCAGGTGAATCCGTGTTTGGACACAACCGCCGTTAAACACCGGGGCGTCGTTCCCGGATCGATCGATAGATTTATCCAGATTTGTCGTAATTTATTTTGCGAGCGTATAAAAGCGCGCGGAGAGTATAAAAGAGCGTATAAAAGGAACATCTCATCGTCCGTGCGTGTTGTGTCCCTGAACCAACAATATGACTCAGAGCCACATCGACTTGTCGAGCTATCAAACTTCAATTTTTTTTTTGTTTTTTTCTTCTTTTACGGCTAGCTATACAAATCTTTAATTTTATTCGCGAGCTGATATTTTTTTATAAGGTGATCGTTATTTTTATGTGATTCGAATAAATCAATTTAAGAATACGCTTTAAAGCAGCTGCAAGAAGATATCTTCTCGAGTATTCAAACAATTATGTCCTTTCAACAAGGCAGTCACGGACAAATCGATGGTTACTTGTTGATACAGTCGTTATCATGGATCGTTAAATATCAATTTGACGTGTCGTGTGTAATTAACCCTCGAGACCGGCGCATCGAAGGTTGAATTCGTAATCGGTATACCCTATGGACCAAATTATCGCGTGCTTCGCATATACGGTATGCGACTTCAATATCGAAATTACATTCTCACCCCAGCGGGATAATTGCCTCCATTTCACATATAATCCGCACAATTCAACGAAAGAGATTCCATTATAAAAGCGAATCTCGCAATCTGCTGAAGAAATTACTAATCATTAAAAGAACTTCCATAACTCGACCGTAGAAATGTATAGTCATAAAATCTAATTACCGTCTACTGCGAACTATGCGTCCATGATAAAATCGGCAACGCAATATATTTTTGTTTAATATAAGTCGCGACGAATTATCGCAATTTGCATATACAACGCACGTTAAATTTATTCCTAGAGACATAAATACGGTGGAAAATAATCGCGAATACATTCCGGAATACACATCGCGATCATTACAGGATATTAGCCGGTAATATCTTATTCCTTGACCTATTTCTTATTTGTTTATTATGCGCGGATTACAACATGTTCCGGCGAAGAATAAGACGAACCACTTCGAGAACCCCCGCCGCAGTATTCACAATCACGGATTTGATTTGGCGTCGACGAGAGGTAATATAATGTCTCTAACGAGAGTATAGTGTAAGGATAAGGGTGAAACGGTAAGGAACGAGGGTAAAGAAGTGGAAGGAGGACAGAGCATAATGCCATAATGCCGAACCAACACAGTCTCGCTCGTCAGTATCTTTGATTAGAGAGGCTCTATCCTCCTGATTTGCTTCTAATAAACCCATAAAACCGCCGGGAGATCAGACTTTGCGGCATAACTGCCGCGATGATTCAAAGGCTCATCGAAGGAAGGGTCACCGCGTTTATCGATATGTTCAGTCGAGAGATGGATTATGAAAATGAAGAATACGACGTGCTCGTAAATTGGCTACACGGAATTTTCATTCAACTGTATTGCGACGTTATTAACTCTTTTGCGCAGAATTATAATTAAAATACGCAATCGCAAATATTCGAGATAATTTTATTTTGCGTCGTAAAAATGCAGTAGCATATATAAAAGTTAGTCTGCTTAATTGAAATTTTAGTTGCGAATATTCGACGCGCATACGTCTTGATGTATTCTTTTCTGGATAAAGATGTTCGTAGATCCACCGAGAATATACTGCAAAAGTTTGTTCGACATGCCTGACAAACATGTCGGTGCTCCAGTCGGGACTGCAAGTTTTCTAGGCAAAAGCTGCGAAAGCAACGCGGAATCGCCAAATCGACTAATATACCAAAGTTTTCGCATCATCCGCCTAGCTATCTTCCATCTCTTCGGCCGTTTCAACGCTTATTAAACTCCCCGCCAGTGATTTCTGCAGCCAGCGGGAAGCATTCCCGGTGTATATAACGCTGCCTTCGAGCCGTCAACTCATTCTGCTTCGTTTCCATCCTCCAAAGACGCTCGTCCGGGTTCCAGGGATTTGGAATCGGAAAGCCAAGTCAAATATTAAATATTCATACTTGATATCTACCGTGACTTATAAAAATAATTCTTTAAAAATAGTTTTTTTTTTTATAAAAAAGAGTTAAATATATACAATTGCATAATAACTTTTGAAAAATCTAATATATAAATTGTATCCCACACTTTGCATAAGGTTTTAGCTCAAGTTTATCCTTATAGAAAGAAAGTTCAGATAATACAAAAAAAACTTTTTTTGCTCAATCGGTTATTAAATTGTGATGTAATTAAAACCGCGGTCATTACACTGTGACAGGCGATATCAGCCAATCTTTCGCTTGTTCTCTAACAAAACTTCCGGACGAATCGAGTGTGTTTTCTCGCTCTTAAATCCGCGAATCCCACACAGCTTTAAACGGTCGATAGAGAATACGAAGGAAAGAATTTTGCTTCAAGGCAGACTTTATCAGACTCCTTTTTTCCCTTTTTTTTCTATTACCACGTTCCACAACATCAATAGCGAGAGAAGTTAACAAACGCACGATACTCTCTCACTTTCGTTGATACAGATCCACGCGTCATCATAATTACACCATGCACGCGCGCGTGCGTGTCCCATACTGCGTGATCGGTGTACCAAGTGCCATTCCCTTCAAGAATCACGTCCGGCCGGTGCAATGATTCTGATCGTTCTAATATACTCGCGACGATTTGGCAGATGTACAAAAATACATGCATTATAATCGCGTGAATTGTGTTTGGATTAAAATATGAGTGATAATTTGTACATTGTGTTATGTGGCAAGATATATGCGGCGCGAATTTATGACATAGTTGAGATGGAATTCTCGATATCGTATTTATTGCACGGCTCGCAAGATGCATAGATCGGTACGGCCAACTTATCGGAACGACGTTATGATGTCATGATGACATCATCCGGCGACAGATCTGCTGCCGCTGCATCGGACAGAACCGGCCGACACTCCAGACAGGATATTGTCGCGGCGCTCATTCACTAATTGATCCATCGTGGTGTTTTATTTAACACTAACAGCGCGCGGTTCTCAATCTGCAAACTGAAGTGTCGTTGATTTTTCATTATCTTTCAGTTTCAAGATAAGATGTGATAAAATTGACACGATATTTACTGTTTCTCGCGATTAAAATACATAAACATTATAACAGTATAACAATTAAATGTAATTGGAATCTTAATGAGGGTAAATTTAATTCAGTATTTTATATTATAAAATCCATATTTTAAGCATGAGTAAATATATTCGAGAATATTCATATAAATATGAAAATAATATTCTTATATTTTTATCAATTTTAGATGTCACATATATTATTTATTTTAGATTAAGTCATTTCAAACACTATATATAAATTTATATTTTATTTAAAAAAATCCATCTATCAATAAAGCATCTACTGATTGAAGTCGCAAAATATATCTCGAGAGAGAAACGCAAGGAAACAATGAGAACCGTTTCAAGAGGCAATGATATTAATTCATAGAGTTCATAATCTATTAGTTATGTTAGCTGGCGAGCGTTAACGAGTGTAATGGCAGCACACGCCATCTACGTGTCATTTAACTCAGACACTCTCACACCATCGATGATCTCATGCCGCGGCCGACTTGACTTGACTTAATTGTTTGTTATCATTACTGAACGCGTGCTATTGAAATTAATGTTAATCCGTCTCGGTTAACATGTGCGGTTCTCATAAAACCTGCTTCCGGCGCATGTGAAGCGAGCACGCTTGATAGAATTAAGCTACTTGTGCCCTACCTAAGTGACTCGTCGCAATAAACGGGTACTTTTTCATAAAAAGAGATGATTCTTAGAATATTCAATTTCTTTGGAACATCTCATTTCCGGGATTAACGATGTCGTTCTCGATCAGCATCGTAACGAATAATCGATTTTCAAATGGACGTTGCATATATTATGTTTGTAATAGTTTAATATGGAGTAATAATGATCAGTGCATATAAAATGTTTGGAATAGCTCTGATTTAATTATAATGTATGCTATCTTTGTATCGATATAGAATTTTTAATATCACGGAAATAATCCCAACGCTCACGAAGCGACAAATTTGCGAGGCAAATAAGAATGATTAATTTTATCATGAATTAACATCTATAATTACGTGAACTGATTAATGATCAAGTTTTTTATACATTCCTTTATAGTTTCATCGACATCTCTTAATGACCGATTTTGCATTGCAACAAATTGTTAGATCAGATATCGATACGGTTGCCAGATACAATTCTGGTTGCGCGTACATGCAACCAGATAAAATCGGACAAGTATTAGGTATTATTAGCAATAAAAGTAGGCAATCGCTACTTATTATACTACACAAGATCGTAACAGGTTTCTTTTTTTTTTTTTTGCATCCTTACCGGAAAATTCAAAGCCCGTGAACATGGTGTTATTTATCGTGGGGCATACTCTCTAAGATGGAATTAAGAGTCAATTAAGGATTCTTCATTAAATTTCCGTAGCTATCTGTAATTACTGGATCATTAATGGGGGCAACCGACTATATGGTATCTAGAGAAACGAACGGTTGTAGATTATTAGCGAAGATGCATCATGATGTAAGTTATGAACTAATATCACGTCAGGCATTATACATGAAAACCGTCGCCTGCTAAAGCATAGTAAAGTATGCATTACGACACTTGATTGATATCAACAATAATTAGCATCACCAGTTTACTTAGTGCAATTTTCGACATATGTTATAAATCGGTACGCGAATAAAAATGTAAAAATTCCGAATTACTCCTAGATTATTTAGCATCGCTTGCGGCGACTGTTATCAGTACTCGCGGCATTGTATCGAAAGATAATGGATCGCTTTCGCGGCTGTCGAAGTCCGTTAAACGGCTCATCATGAATTTCACAGGCCGTTCGAGCAATCTGTAATAATATCGATCGGCGGGGTAGACTATCAGCCGTATCTGGACCGTGCCTGATTCGTAATAAACTGCGATCAGCAACTATCTACGGCCGTTGTGCGCGGATACAATTATGTGAATATCGCGATTCCAGTACCGGTTTACAGCCGGTGTACAAAAGTATATAGTTGTATATTGCTGCACACATAATCATGTCACTATAAAATTTATTATTGTGAAAATAATCTACAAAAATAATTTAATCTGAAATCTTGCGCGATAAATTAGGAGCAAATAAAGATAATTAATCATATTATCTTGAAATTAAAGTATTATTAAAATTATGTAGACACATTATATCTGACATTTTATATGGTATATCAGAAAGTTTCATAAATTAAAACATGTTTTCAAATGTAGCTAAATAAAGTTATTTAAAGAATTTAAAATGCATGTTCGAAAATATGAGCGTTACACGAAATATTCACAGCCGCATAATATAAAAATAAATTTTGGCATCATAGCAAGTACGTTATCGAGATGCAAAAAATGCTCACTATATAAAGATAATCATTATTTTCAAAATAGCAGATTATACTAGAATCGCATAATAATACACAAATCGTATAGATGGCCATCTAATTATTGCAAAGAAGAATCGATAACAGCGTGAATATTTTTAAGAATTCACCAGAAGAATATAGCAAATTACGAACGAAAATGAGCTGTAAATGAGCTGATATGAGGATAAATTAAGAATATGCTCTGCATATTAAAAACCGCGCTATTTCCATAATATTAATCTCTATATTCGCGGAAAGAAATGACGGAGGAAAAAAGCTCTTATAAAGAAGAAATTATAGAAATTTAGATTATCGTATGTCGCACATGATCGAGTGATGAGTTTCGTGGGTTGGTGAGTTATTGCTTACAAGTCAATGACCGCGTTATATGCGCTCTGTCTCACTACATTAAATTAGAATCGTTTATCGTCAATCAATGAGAGAAAGTCGGATGATGAGTAGGCAGCATTAGATTAGCGATAATTTTTTTCGATTCAACTAATGCTCGCAAATAAACGAATTTTGAAAAATTTTATTATGATATTTGTTTATAATAAATATTATAATAAGAGTGGAAAATATATGCAATGTATGCAACGCCAATGCATTTAACTTCAATGATATTTCTTTGATTAAAATCGCACGTGGTTCGGCAAATAAATCGATTCTAATGAATCTTTTCGCGATTGTTATGGATTATACGGTTTAGACAGCACTTTGTTTCCATTTCTGCTGTTTTGATTTCTCTCCTTTTCCGTCGGCAAGACGGTGGCAATACTTTCGAGCATGCCGCCGGTTGTAATGCAAGATCTAAAAGTATATATAGACGAAGGTTATAGATTAATTACATGAACTTATTTGAATACCTGGACATATATATTAGAGATCATTAAATTTAGCATGAACGAGAACCGGTCGCTCTCTTACGACTATAGGGATCATAAGTTTGTGATTACGGTCGATTCAATGATAGCATCAAGTCAGATTCGAAAGTGGTCTGGTAACACGTACAACTCTTGCGTTTCCTTAATGAGGCTTAATAAGATTCAGTGCGAAATGAGATCGAGTAATGTCGACATATATATTTAATGTAAAAAATACTACTTTATGAAAAAAATTAAGCAAAGTCTCTCTGATACAAATATAATAAATACATTTTGCATTAAAAATGAATCACATAAATTATCTAATTGTAAGATTCCTTTTCTTGTGAGATTAAAAAAGAATTATAAAAAAATAATTAAAAAATAGTATTCTTTTTTAAGTATCTCTCTTGCAATAACTAGATCTAATATTATAAAGCGTTTAATCGGTATGTTTAATAAATCCTTTCTCGCACGCGTGACGAGTGACGACGAGAGTCCGCGTATAAGATCACGGTAAGCTCTCCTCATAAGTGAAGCACGAGAATTCGGCGGTGCCTGCAAAAGTGGCAAGTAACGACTACCGTCAGAAACGCGACAGACTGCCGTGCATCAAGCGCGCTCATAACAGGCGCTTCGCAAAGCGCTCGTTACGATCCGGTCTTGTCCTGATGCACGTTGCATTTAGTCAGGACCACCCGGTATCCGCGAATACTTCTGCCCACGTACATAAGGATCTGTCTCCACCCTCTTTCTCTCGCTGCCGTGGAGATATTTATATAGCTATTGTACCTGAATCCAGCGCCGATAACTCAGTCTAATTATACCGAGAACAGGACGGGTTGAATGTACAGAGAGAAAAAGATGACACCGACGAGACCGAAATTTGTCGTAGTTGCGACGACACGTAATACATGTCACGAAATGTGAAATTTGCGACAATACGAATGGCACTTGACACTTTACGATAATCATTCATTAGTATACTCCGTTTTATTTTCATATTACACGATTACTGATAAAATGATGAAATATATTCGAGTGTAAATATGTCTTATTAAATTTTATTAAATTATACAGAACAAATTATATTTTCACCATATTTCCAACAGAATGTTTATTGTATTTACAAGAGTTTAATATAGATTTTTAACGAATTCTCTTGTTTATACAAGATAATATAATTTATTCTTGTGTTACAAGATAATAGAATTTATTCTGCAAATTAAAAGCACATCTGCGAAAAAATATTTGAGAAATCTAATAAAATGTTGAGCGTATTTTCGCACATAAAATAAGATATTCTAATAATGCCTCATCACGCACGTGCGACACGATACCTTTGTACACGTCACGCTGATGAGTTGGCGTAAGGCGAACGAATGAATGAAACACAAGAGATAGAAGAGACGAGGGAGAGAAGAACGGAGGACGGTCGCGTTTTGTAAATAACTCTATAAAATAAATGTAACAAGTCGTTCGATAGCAAAAGGCTAATGAGAATAGGTGCGTGCGAATGCCGAGAGACAACGCCCCAATTAACATAACGCATCACACGCGGGGACTTTTATTTATTTATATTCGTCTCTGGAGAGAGACAGAGAGAAACGCGGGGGAGGAGGCAAACTGAGTTTTATTTATGGCCTATCAGGTTAATTAATAACGCACGACGCTGTCCTCTCGTCCTCGCTCTATCATCACGTACCTCCTTTTCGCTCCTCGACTCTTTGGCCTTAGCGAAGCTTAGCGTGTATGGCGAATGGCGTGGAAAAATTAATTCGGTCATTAACGAATCGCATTCGTAATAGTGCGACTCGTGCCCGTCGGGAGTCCCTCGGGAGCAGGACGGGAAAGGATGAGCGCGCGGTCCCGCAGGCATTCCGGGAAATATCGATTAATCAAACGAAGGGCGAGCACTTTGCAATCAGTGTTAACAAACTTTAACGAGCCTCCTGTTATCGCTCGTTGCGATAAGTACGTTTCGCAAATATCAGTCATTGATAAACGTAATATAAATTTCAGTATCAGCATCATTGTTTATAGAGATTCAGTGTTCTAACGTGATGTACTTCAGCTTCAGTCGTCGCTCTAAGCATTATCGCTAATCGAGATATATTAGGAAACTATCCCGGGGTCCTGAAGGGGAAACTTTGAATTCAACCTGTGCAGAGTTAATACAGGAGATGTTTTACGACATCGAGCTTTCGTGCT
Source organism: Formica exsecta (assembly GCF_003651465.1). Lineage (NCBI taxonomy): Eukaryota > Metazoa > Arthropoda > Insecta > Hymenoptera > Formicidae > Formica > Formica exsecta. The sequence continues at coordinate 1,582,542 of NW_021851167.1, forward strand.
CGGCGACCTTCAGAAACGTGCTAGGTCAGGTTATTAAGAGGGCACGAGGACTCTTGTTTTATAGAGGCTCGAGATTTAAAGAAGATGGTATCCTTCGACGCGATGGAAGGTCAGCCGAATTCAAAACGACCGTCTCAAAGGATCCTTCTTTCCTGGGAAGCGAACCGATCGTGTTACACCGGTCTTTCGAGACCTGTGCGCTAGTAATTATCCCTCCCTCCTAGCTATAGAGACACTTCGGATCGCATTACACTGTTGGTTTTTACAATTAATGAAGACATCTTTTTTATACGTTAGCGGCATAAATTATTTTCCGGTTTTCTGAAGTTTTTTTATATACGCTTCGAAAATACGCGAATCAGATACAGTATGAGTAGCATGAGTGTTATCGTAAATAAAATGAGAGATATATAACATGAAAATACAATTAATTATCAAATGTATTTTGTTCACCGCGTATTATCGGCGCTCCTGTAACAACATGACTTTAGCTCATCGCGACCGCTAACCGCTAGTCACGCGATTATAACGTTCACGACGCTATCACGAACGCAACTTCGCTATAAAAGATCTCGATACATTAACATACACGGTTTGATTAACAGCGGATAATTCCCGTGACCTGGCTATAGGCCTTATCATACTTCCACCGTAAGGTACAAGACCGTCGAAAAAGTATATACATACATAGTTGTGTGTGTTCAGATCGTTGCTTATCCAGCGCTGTGCATGCATACACGTATATACTGTTATATACTCTGGACATACAATGGAGCGCAACCGTCAGGTCTGGACGATTCTCTCGCGATTTCCTTTCCCTTTCTTTCTCTTTCTCCCTCTGCGGAGTCTCGGTATAATGTTTTATGGCGGCGATCAGCCGTAGAAGTATGAAGTGTCGATAGAGCGAGGCAGAAGCGAAGAGCGGCGAAGATCAAAGGGCCCATAGAGGCCGCGTGGTAGCTTGGAACAGGGGGGCCCCTTCTCCTGCCCGACCCCTCTACATCTCACTCTCTTCCCTCACCGCGCCCTCGTCGCTCGTCTCCTCTTCTCCTTCGCGCCGCCACACTCTTCATCATGATCTCTCCTTCGCTGACTGTCTCCATCTCGTAGACCGTTCGACCAACACTCTCTTCTCCACAGCCGAGCGAATGGTTTCTGCATTTACTGCAAGTATTTCTTCTTCTTCGTTTGCTCTTGATCCTTCACTACCTCCTTCTTAGTCTCGTCTTGCTCATCTGCCTCCTCTTTGCCCGCCACCATGATTGGCGCTGGCTTCATGACGATTCTGTGATTTTCTTCGGCTCACAAGAGACCGGCGAATCGTATTTTCTGAATGCCGTCGAGTCCCACGCTGAAGATATTGAAACTCGCGCTATAAGAGGATGATGGAAACGGTAAGTCTTGGACGTGAGGCGCAAAAAGGATTAAAAAACCACGGAGATCAGTATTTAAATGCGTCGGTTGCGATTAATGTAAAATTTAATTTCAAGTTTATAGACTTTTGATTGCATATTTTTCCCTCTCTCTCACTTTATTTACATAAAATAAAGGTAAAATTATATTGAAGTAAAATTGTTATAAATCTCTTTCTTTATTGCAAAATAATTGTCATACAAATCATCACGTACCTATAGATTTTATACTCCACGATTTATCGATTTATCTTTGCTGTTACTTCAAAAAACTTTCTCTAAACTTTAGAAATGTATGAATTATTATGTAAATTTTCGTCAATATTGCATAATAAAAAATAACGTATAATATTGTATACCATTGCAAAAAAAAAAAAAAAAATTACTGATAAAAAGCGAACAATTATGAGAACCTCGCGCGCTAATATATCCCGAAAAGAAATTCGATGCCAGATATAAAGCGACTTCTCGTCAATAAGTGGCCGACGATGAAAAAACATCCGTCTCTCGATCGTTACGCTCTTGAATGAATTACCGAATCAAACTTCCTCAAACTGTCATTAATATATCTATATCCCTCCATTTCTTGATCGTTACATGTCACGCAGTATATTCGGCGTAACTCTTGATGAATAAAAGTCACAGTTTAATTTCGACGGGTCCATATAATATTCCACAGCCGGTTATTATTATTGGCAGACCCGTCGAATCGCTTGGGGCCCACTCGAGGACTCGGATGAGTCAGAGAGGCCTACCGAGAGCGGCCGCGTTCTGCTAATTTTTCAATTTATTTCTCCAATTACGACGAAGTGCGCGATACGTCGACAATTGACCGTTATTAATTTCGAAACGCGAGGATTCAACCGGGGAGCTTTCGCCGGCAAAACGAATTCGCGCGTCTCGCTCGGCTTCCATTCGGCGCCGGTCATCTCGTCGTCATCCCGTGCGAGACCGTTAAGATGCGAATAAGAAATTAAGGACGGGTCCTCTCGGTTGATGATTATATAGGAAAAGCTGCATGTGTCGGCTCGCGCGAAATTTATACCCGCGCTGTTAATTGCACTTGCGACATTCGTCGATTTGATATATATTTATATATATTTATATAAATTATATAATAAATCTCTCTTTCTCTCTCTACTTTTTTTATATATCGGAGTTATTATAATAAGAGCATGCTTATAGCTAAAAGTAAATTTTAAACTCCATTCCTCCCCTGCGTTACGAACGCGGACGTTAATTCCGCACGCAGTGCACGGATTATTTAATACGTTACTTCAAGATAATTTATTTAATTTTAATAAGATAAATTTATTAGCAGTTTTATGTTCTCGCAGCTTAAAATAGAAATTGGAATCATAATCAAATGTTCGTGTTAGTCTTGTTATGAATATTTATATCGACAACATTAATTTTATATACCTAATATTGCGATTTATATAAAAATTCACTTTTATACGTGAAATATACATAATAATTATAGTCTTTTTCTACAGACTTTGCAAGCCGAAGACAGCATATGTTAATATTTAACAAATTGATTCATTCCAGGAGACTTTAACGTTTCAAACGCTCGCTAACGAGACAACTATAATTTCTTGCGAAAAACGGACTAACGAGCCGACGCCATTCCCGCAATTAGCCGCGCGCGTAAACGCAGCTCGGCCGGACAAAGGATTACGAATCCACTTGCGCGCGATGATGAGAAGGCGTCTCTAGTCGCGATCGCATAAATCAACGCAAAAACAGAGAGAGCGGTCGCGGCGAGACGAGGGAGAGTCTGTGGAGGAGACCGTGCGCGAGAAAGGGTCAGGCCGGTCGCGGCCGGTGGGCACGGCGGTCAGGTTGTATCACCAGGTATATATATGTACCTGGCGGGTTCTGGAAAACATTGACGCGCGACAAGAGGCAACGCACCCGTCCCGCCGATGACACAGCGGCGCACGTGCGCTCGGAGTAGTCGAGTATAAATAATACAAGACGCGGACAAAGATGCCGCCCTCCCAACCATTTGTTTAAATTAAAATTATCCCTGCGGCTCGAAGAGAGACCTGCGAGAGAGAATGAAAGAGAGAGAGAGAGGAAGAGACAGAGGCCCGGGCGCGCGTGTCGCCGCACGATCGCACACACGCGGGCCTTTTATTATGATTGTTAATGGTCGGTTGGTCGTATGTTAGGCGCGGGCTCGCAGAAGAAGAGTGTGCACGAGTGAGCGCGTTTACACCGTCGAGTTTTGCGAAGGTGTTGTATTATACATGCGTGTGCACGACTTTGGAATGCGTAGATATAACTATCTATATACAGAATTTTCCTGCGTCTTATTCCCTGAAATACTTCTTCAACGTTCGATTATTTTCACGATAATTTATGTAATTCATATTTTTCTAATTGATAATTATATTACATCATCGATTTGACGCTTGATGTATCTGTGCTTGTGTCATATTTTTTAATATTAATTTCGTAACTTAAAATGTCACAGTTCAAGACTTGAGAAAATTAGCTTTGTACATCAAATAAAGATAGAGATCCAAGATCTTCTCATAAATTTTGATTTTATCGGAATTTATAATTATAAAAAATACCGGTTGTCAAGCCTCACCGTTTTGTCAGATAATCACATTTACAATCGTGGTCTGAAGTATTTATTGGTCAAGATACGCAGAAGCCTGGATTTATCGGCGATCCGATGACGCGTCGTCACGAGAAAGATGAAGCCGATCGTCAGGATCAGGAATCAAAGTGAACAGAGGGTCGAAATAGAATCATGCCATGACGTTAAATCTGCCGGCCGATACCGATCTCATTCCTATCGATAGCCTTATGAGAAGTTCTTAACTGGATCTTGGAAACGCAGCGATTCATCGGCGACTTAACGACGGTCGTTGCGGACGTCCTGTCGATTCCGTAGCTAATTGAACGTTTTCTCACAGGGTGAGAAAGCGGACGAAAAGGAAAGCAGGACCTCGACGACGTTATTCGAGCTCTCATTTGTAACAACCGCAATCAGCGATCCACTTACATCTGTACGAACTAATTTTCCAATTAGCACTACAGTAGCTGCGTACTTAGCTCGATAAAACTAAATTAATAATGACGACGACGAATGCGGTATATGGTGCACGTTTTATTAAGTATCCGCCTCGGCGTTATTAACGTTAGAACGGAAAATGGACCGAATGTTACTAATTAATGTAACGAGGAAGCGAGCCAGCAGATCCATTTGTGACTTATGAAAACTGTATTTCATATCCGTTAGATGTGTATACAAACATTGCAATCGCCGGCTTAAGAACATTATGCTATATTTATGACATGTATTATTAAATATTTTAATAAAAAAACGATAATTTTATATCATATTGTGAGGCAAATTAAAAGTTTATATAATAATCTGTTTTAGAAAAAAATAAGAGCCCTAATAAAAAACGACATATCTTATACGCACAATGAAAATGCTTGTCTCGCTTGAACAAGACTCTCGTCGTGACCGAGACCGTCAGGTAACAAAACGAAGGATAACTGCGATTATAATTCTCATGTCGCGTTTAACACAGGTATTTTATTGTAGCAATATTTAAAAAATCAGACTTGACACGGCCGTGACAGTATAAGCAAAAGTGTCATAAGGATAGTCTCCGTACATACATTTGTGCACGCACGTCTGAGTACATCTTTAACGAACGTAACGATTTATGGATCTGGAGATAAGACTCTTTATCGCTATTAAAGAAACTCGTAAAGAGCCACGAAGGTCTCTTCTTTGAGAAAAAGAGGTTTGCCACGTTAACATGGTAAATAATATTTGTCTGAGATTTTGCCACGTTAACATGGTAAATGAATAGAAATCTTGCGTACAATATATATATATATATATTGTAGTAAAACTANAAATTAGATTAGTTTTACTGAAAATACATGTATATATATGCCTATATTTATATTAAATTATAAAATAATACTGCGCTATAAAATAAATTTGCTTAGATTATATGTATATTAATGGTGATAATTAATGAATTGAGATCTCTAAAAATGAGATTTATTTATCATCAAGCTTCCACACAAGCATATTTTTTTTTTATTCTATCTATTATAATTTACATTCATCATTAATAAGGTGCGAGTATACCGGAAGTCTTAATCTTGTCCGCTGCACTTTGCAGATTCGCCGACATTAGATTGGTTTTTAATTAGTTTTAGGACATAAAATTTATCGCGGTGGACGAGCAAGTAATGATCGTGTTCTTGGTAATCTTCGATCGCGCTTCACCCAATATACCCGATGCGTCTATGGTTCCTAATGATCGAATCTCCGGTAGAGGATTAAACGAGATAATTACTTTTCTTCGAAAGAACATTCGAAGGGCACTATTGTATCATTTGTCAACGCCGCTTTTTTAACCTCTCTATTAATTATCAAATTAATATTAATTCATTAAATATTAATTATAATTCCATCTCTTTGACATTATTCAATTTAATAATTAGCATTAAAATTGTAAGAATTGCTTTATCTTGTGTGTGTGTCATGTATTATATTTTTTATCATGTCTAAATATAGCTGTAGACGAGATAGACAATGAGGTCTTTGATTATTCCATTCTGCCTTCCAAATGACTCATATCGACCCGTATCTTTTTTCATCGCCAACGAACAATTCTTTTCACGACTATTCGCGAGGCGAAAGAGATTTGCATGTGCGGTCGCATTTGTCCTCGTGATGGTTCATGGTGCATTCAATAGACACTCGCGATTAACCCGAGATCCACGATTCGATTACTCGTTTATCATGGCGTTTACGTGTTTGTAAAACGCAAAACTCGTTCCTGCGTCGATTTGTCCTTCTTTCATCAATCGAGTCCTCGTTCTTCTCGTTACCCATCAACTCCGCGCGCAATTTACCTTCATTTTTATTCTGTGGTAAAGCACTTTACATCGCCACATACGAGTTCGACATCGTTTTATCGAATTCTGATCTTCTTTCCCGGCTCCTCTCTCTTTGTCCTTCATCGCTGTTTGAATGCGATCCGCCTGATAGTCGAATAGCGATGCCAGATGTTAGGCCAAGGCAATTTGCGTAACGATCGATTTACGACAGCCGTATACGCGTCTATATGCACACGCGTGCGCGTGTTTACACGCGCGAATATCCGACACGGCGCCGCAGCGTGCTCGCTCTTCCCACTTTAATGAAAGTCCAATAAAGTCGTTCCCGCTCGAACGATCTTGGATCGCGACTTAACGCGGTTCAACGACTTTCGGCGGGCACTGAAGAATTCATTAAAACTGCGCGGTGACGGAGAAAGAGGAATCTCGCATCTTTAAATAGATAAATTATGTCTCTTACGACACGGATAAAACTTTCTTATTGATGAATCTCGAGAATAATTTTGCTGCAACAATTTGAACAAGAGATTTGTCGTTCGGATACTCGATTAAATTATGATTCTTCATAATCCTGAATTAATTTTAACTTGCTAAGTTGAATTTGATATGAGAATCAATCTGTGGAATCATTGATGCTAAATTTCTTGCGAAAAATTATATCTTTTATATTTTTTTTAATTAATCAAATTACGATCTACGATTAAAATACATTTTCCGGACTATATAGCAACGTTTTAATGGTACGAATTCGAGTCTTATGAATTAATATAACATCGAATAAATATGCCAAACGAATAATAAAAATTAAATAATAATGTAGAAAATACTCATGTCTATTTGCATAATAATTCTCGTAAAGATTTTTTAATCTTTGTTGGTCTCTTTCTCTCTTTCTCATCCAAAAAATTCGACGGTAGGATACCTGATCAGTGCCGGTAAACATTTCATGGACCGTTAGTTGGTTGTTGACGAGCAACTGTTTGGACATTATGCCCTGCTTCCATGTAATCTCACCGATCTTTCCCGGTGTTCTTTACGGGAGGCGAGGAGGTCTAGATCGGCTGGTCGTGTGGCGATCCATTACACCTTCGCCGTCGTATCAGTCTCGCAGCATCTGAGACAAAGGACCGCAAGAAGGCGAAAGAAACAAGGAGGGGGCGAAATCGAGAGGAGAAAAAAAAAAGGTATCCATGTCAACTGGCGGCTGTTCCACGCGTAAAGTTCACGTAGCTGTCGACGATGACGGATTCCGACCGTGGAAACCGATAGGATCGCTGTTCTCGGTGACGTTTGTCGATCTATCATCCGCTCGAAATCGTCCCGCACCGATTATGCGAAAGATCGTGCGTGATAACGTTCGAATTGAAGGAAGTCTTATTTGATAGGATCTCTATATCTTTTTATAATAATAATCTCAATAATAGCAAACCTTGATGAAATTTAAAGTCACGGAAGATAAGCTTCGATCCTTCTGCGTTCATAATTCATTAAACATCATCTTGTAATGAGAATATTAATTAATTCCAAAACGCTTTAAGTGTGTGTCACAATATTTAGAGAAGAAGCATCGTCAACGTTACTCGTATTCCGTACTGTAGAATTATCCCACGCTGATGAGCCGCGGATACTCGATTTCGGTAGTTGGCTCCTATCTGAATGAGAGTTTGTCGGGGGGAAGCGATGGACGCGGATGAATCCGCGGAAAGACATGGATCGGCGTGTGTGGGTGTGGATGTTAGTCGTGCGGACAGACGGAGACGGACGGATGCGGCAGTAGCGTGCTATAGACGAGGAGCGGATACACGACCCCGGTATGGAAGAAAGACAGACGCGTCCCGGTTGCAGAGACCCGAGGAGAGAACGGCGAAAGAAGAGACGATGGAAGAGAGTGGAGAGCGGAGAGGAGGAACGGGAGACACAGAGGGAACTTGTTATGCTTTGAGAGATATGGCGGAGGCCCGCGGAATACATAATTTTGTAAAGACAAAAATGCTGCGGTCGTGCCTCGGCGGAGTCGCATTTTTCCTTGTTTCACGAAATGTTCAGGCTCGCCTTTTTCCCTCCGTTCTTCTCGTCCCTTCCCTCCTACCCGCTCAACGGTCCCTTCGCCCTCTTCTCTCTTTCCTCCCCCTCCTCGATGTGTTCTCTCTTTCTCTTTCTCTCTCCTTCGTCCCGCTCGTGTCCTCCTTGTCTGAGTTACCTCGGTGCATCATCCCTTTCTCGTTTCTCCGGTAATGCGCCGCGGAATGAGAAACGTTTTGTAAAAAATGTATCCGCATCTTCGTAGGTACGTATACTGTGTGTACTCTGTAGCCGGCGCGCATCTCGCAGGGCGCGCGGCCGCGAGACGCGCAGATGTGTTACAGACGGGGACTTGTGTTGCCACATCGTTGCGCGTGTACGTGTTAACGTTGCCGTCGTCGTCGACGTGAATTCTGATGCTGGTGCGTTTGGCAATTTGCAAGTTCCCAGACCGAGATTTGTCGCTGACGCAACAAATGCGAGGCGCGACCGAAGCGGAGTATTTTTTTTCCTCTCCTGTTTTTTTTTTTTTTTTTTTTTTTTTTTTTTTTTGTTGGTATCGCGTATTGGTTTACATTGCAGTTTTTATTGTAAATGCATGCAATATTTTTCTATCGGAGAAACATTGCATGCATTTACAATAGAACCTTCAGCTTCCGGTCAAATGATCCGCGAACATCCGGTCCCGGCTTGCGCGTACACAATGCCGGGCTCTCTTAAAAGCCGTGTGCAACACGCCTTGTGACAGTATCGTAACTAACCGGGGAGCATGTCCCCGGATCATACCAAGTTTATCTTCCGGTGACTAAACGGGGTTGGACAGAGGAGGAGGCATCGTTTGTAATTCGAAAACGCGCCCACGCATATACTCGCACACACAAATCTCTTATTCTTACAAATTTTTTATGAAAAGCTCTAACCTTGAAGAGGATTTAGAATATCACATAAATTACGATTTGTAAGCAAACGAAATATTAATCTTCTGAGAAAGAACAGACTTTCCATTTTTAGCTTATCAAATGATCTTTTATTTTCAGATGTCGGAAGAGATTAATTAGAGAAACGCCCCGCGAATTTTTTCTAATAAAAGTTTCCTCTCTACGAGTCCCTCTTGTTACCTTCTGGTACTTTTTTTGCGTGAAACGCACGCCAAACGTTCACCTCGCGTTTACGATTCTTCCGGATATTTCCAGTCGATGCTCGCCTCGCTTGTCACTGCGTCAGATTCTAACTTTTCGCGTTCGCATTGTGCCGTTGCGTCAAAATTGCAAAAAGTTGAAAATCAATTTTTCTTATTATTACGATGGGAAAATTAATTGATAAACATATCATGATATATTTAGAAATTATAGGCCACTTTGCCATAAATGTATCTTATGTAGATTTAAAGACCAGTATCTGTTCACGTTTCAAAGTGTACCGACTATAATTCTTTAACTGAGATATCGGCGCGGTCATAAAGAACGAAAGGACTATTGTCTCGAGGACAAAATGTAGCCAATAAGCGTTTGGTCACGGAAATAGGCGAGACGTGCATAACGGTCTCTCTGAGAAGGAGAAATTTCCATAAACTCCCCATCTTCCCGCGCGCCGGCTCGTGTCTTCTTTTACCTCTTCGTTCTTCTTTTGCTCGAGCACGAGAACGTCGTCGTCTCTTTCCTCACGAAAGAAGGAGAGCCATCGTCCTGTCTTTCTCGCGCAGAGTCATCACCGCGCTCACTCGCTCTCTCCTTCTCGTACATAGTTGAGATCCCTAACTGATTTTAGTGGTTTCCCTTTGACTTTTTGACGGCTTACAAGGGCCGACAGCCATTCAAATACTTCTGTAACCGCGTGCAGGGACCGTCGGCTCCATAACTAACCTCGGTCAACTCTCGAGAGGGTCAACTTTCCCGTTCTCTCTCTGTTCCGCTTTTACGTGACTATGTGTCAGAGGAAAAGAGTCCCACGATCGAACTCCTACAGTCCCGATAGGGAAAGCCTCTATTGGGTATATCAGTGACCATCCTATTCGCTACTGGCAAAACGCATAAAACTCACGGATAAACACATTTTGTTCCTTTCGAGTAACAATAGAATTGATGTTTAATCAGGAAGCTGTAATTATATAATTGATTGAATCATACATGAATAAACTCAGATTTTTTAAAATTGATTTTTGTAGAATTTTTTTATAAATTATAAATAATTTCTGATAATCGATTATCTCTCTCGTATATATGTAATGTTAATAATATTATTTATAAAACTATTTGCACAAAAATATCAATATATATAATAATCAAACAATAATTAAAACAGCATAAGTAATGCGAGCGTAAAGGCAGTATGCTATCCGTTTTTGGATCTTCGAAAAGTTGGCAAATTAATGAAGCGGTCAAGCGATCATAAAAGATAGGCGAGTTGTGTATGCGCGTCGTTTGATGAAGAAATAAAATTATATATCCCTTCCCCTCTTTCTTTCTCTCTTTCTCTCTCGCTTGTCTCTTCTCTCTTGTCCGTTCAGTGCGTACTGAGATACAAGGCAAGACGTACCTCTCGCTCGCACCTCAGCGACGACTTTATTCTTTTTTTTATATCTCTCCTCCGCGGTTTATCCGAGTCACCGATCGCGTAGATTCCGAGAACCGGCCGAAACAATATCATAACTCGTCGGGGCCGGGAGCCGGCGGCCATAAATAGAAACGTTCGTACCTGATACAGGGAAAGCCGACTGCTTCGTATTCCACCCGCGCATGGAAGGGGATCAGAGGAGGCCTCGGGGCGTGCGGGGATTCACGATAATTATAATGCGTCTTAAAGTACCCACACCGACCGATCGGTTTTTGATGGCAGCGACCAGGACTAACCCGTCTGCGGCCAATGCGACATCAGTTTTCGCAATGCAAGTCTGGGGTCGAAACCCCGTCTGCGTGATCAAAATTCACGATCGATGAAAAAAACGAACTTACTTCGTGATACTTTCGCAAATTCTTTTTACGATCTACGTTTGCAAATTACGAAAATAGAAGTATATGTATATCAATTTTATAAATGAATCAAAATAAAACCATGAGAAATGTTATTATAAGATATCGAGAAATTTAGAATGTGTTAAAGATAATGAAAATATATAAAGTGTACACATGTATTAAAGATAATTAAAATACATATATGTGAGCGTAGATCTCTACCGAGTTATTGCACAATTGATGACGTTTGAATTAGACCTTCAAACAGTCATCAATAATTAAGAAATGCGATAAAGATTAATTTAAATTACGATTTCACCTGTCTGTCATAAGTCAAAGAATATTTTCAGATCTGAATTAGATTTACAAGTAGAAGAGTATGAGATGAATATATATTATATGAATAAAGGATTATCTTAGAAACAAAATTATGTATGCGAGATTCTCTTTTTTTCTATAATATTATTCCATTTTATTATTTGATGGGTCATGTTAATTAGATTTAACAACCAAAACATAGAGATTTTTCGACGTTACTATTGTGTAATGGCGATGCTTTTCTGAGATTTTCTCCACAGTTTGCGATAAATATCTCGGCATTTAGGCGAGAGTTAACCCTGACTGAACGCTTGTGAACCTGAAGAACTGCCGGACCGGTCGGGAGAACGAAAGTGCAGTAATAAAACGAAACAAACGATGACGATGGCGCACACGTGTTCGACACGATTACTATTCCGCGGCTGTGTCTGCCCGGTGACTTATGTTAATGCCGTAATTATATCATCCTAATCTAGCGAGTATACGCCGCGTATACGTACATCCTACGTGGCCGCATCCTATCAAATACCCATCTTGGAAACTACCATACGTGCCAGAATGCAAGCTCGACCTACGAGCCCTTGCGTCGCGGTTTCCGTAAAACTCTAAAGATACCGAGAATTCGGCGAGCTTTCCGAAAGGAGAAACCTTTCGGGAAACATAATTAAACATGCACAGATAATTATAAATACGCGTGTAAATGAATTATGAAAAAGGAACAATAATTATATAAAACGTACATATATACTTTCTGAATGTGATCTAATTTCGTTTATGTTAAAATTGCCGTAAAGAAAATTATTTTTAAATTCTTAATTAATTTCAGCTGCAAGGACATATGTGTATCTCTTTGTTACGTACAGATTATACATATAATACGTTCGCGACGAGAATGAACGGATTCGTATGCGACGCGCGTTAGCAGAAAGATTTTCGCGCGGTGTACAAATTAATTATTTCCTGCAGGCTCGCGACAGCGGCAGACCGTCGTCGCTTCGCGATGTTGGTAACGAGGATGAAGTTATTCAAAGGAAACTGGGGATCGCTTTGGTCATCTTTTCCACGGATTTCCGTCCCTTTGACGATTCCACTTCATTCTATACGGTCCGAGTCTTTCGACATTCGCCACGGACGACTCCGGTTGGTTACCTCCGCCTTCCAGAACGAAGAATAGGCACTAGAACTACGAGCTGTGCTCGCTTAATCCGCGAATCGAAGCTTTCATGCATAATTCATTACACTCCGTCTCTCTTTTTCTCTCTGTCTCCTGTCTCTGTTCCTTGCCACCTTTTGAATCGGAAACTTTTGGAATTCTCTCTCTGTCGTTTCTGAAGGGGAAATTTATCGCGCTTATGGTATTCACACTATGAAGAAAAGTCCACGATATTCGATGCGACCAATGTTCAGGATTCGGAAAACGCGCTGCCATGAACCGTATTAAATGTATCTGATGCTCTAATATAATCGTCATGCATATATAACAATATATGCCACGATGCGATTGCTTTGAAATCCTCTCAACTGTTATCGTTAAAAAATTGCCTTACTTTGATATTTTAAATTTATTTTTATATATCTCATTTTGGATCTGTACTATATTCAAGGTTTAATTGCTTAAAAATGCCAGTTACCGTTATTAATTAATATGATTCTCATTTTTATTAATATTATGAACGATGCGATCGTTCTCCTGATTTGTTTCCCTCCACTTAATCGGTTCACAGCATCTGTCTACCGGCTAAAATTATCCATAGCGTCGTTCATCGAAGGCGGGCATCGGACAATTGCCATAAAACTTCTCGTGAAACATGCTGTCTTTGTCCGCACAAGGAGATCTTGCTTAATAATGATTACTGGCGTTACCCGTATGCGATCAATCTCGAATCGGCAATTGTAATTGATACCGCCTCGATGACTCGAGGAAGAGACGCCGGAGGATGCCCAGACGGCGGGGGAATCTTTCTTTCTCGCGTCAGATACCCGCATATATGCATCGCACATTGGACCGCTAACACGCGCGGTTCCGTACATAATATCAATTTATGTGCCATAACGGACAGCGTAGCTGCGTGATTGGATCCTTCATGCCCGGCTTCCACAACGCGTCCGTGACTATATAGCGGGTTCACACATCTAATATCGCCCTATAAATTCTGAAATATTAATAATATCCTTTTCCCCTTGCTGCTTTCCTTTCTCCCCTCTCCTTTATTTTCCCTGACCACCCTTGCGCCGCGATGTTCGAAATACGCCGTGTGAGACGGCCTGCATTATCTGAGAATTTATGACCGTTTAGACAAAAAGGCATCAGTTCGTTGCCTTTAGAATCTCTCGCATTCTGTACCTAATTCATCGTTGCTGAAGAGAAGTGGGAGTATCATATCCACAAGAATATTAAATTTTATTGAATGGAATAATTATATAATTTCCGAAAAAAAAACTATTCTTATATACAAGTCTTTATAAGATATATATAAATTTTTTTTTTTCTCTATTTCTTGCTAATATTAACGAAGCGACATTATTTCGTGGAAGATTCCCTGCCAAAATCTGGCTACTATAATTATCGGAAGTAGAGAGAGAGAGAGAGAGATCTCAGAGAGAGAGAAGTGCGTATATGTATATAGGTGTATAACGGATTTATGGTCGCAGAATTCAGCGACGGGATATGTCTCGCCTTCGTACAATTTCGGAGACTATATTAGCATTAGAGAGACGAGCATAACCTTCTCCTGGGCCCGGTGAGACCCAGGTAGACCATCCTACGCATTGGTCCAACAACGACAAACCACACCCGCCTTTGGACAATGGGTGACGCACTGCACTCTCGCCTCTCCCTTTCTTGAATTATGATTTAAGTGGTCCTATACACATATATCGCTTTAGATATCGTTCGGCTTCGATTCTCTCGATCAATGATCTTAGAATGATATATTTTCGCGGATCGGATTATAATCCATGACGCAGGTAGACATCGGCCGTTCCATATCGATAGAATTTTTTGAAAACGGGTATGCCTGCGAGGAGATTTATACCTGGCATTAATATTCATGATCTATATTTCTTGTATGCTATTTTATTAATTTTAGGAAAATGCTGATATTGCATTCTTTTAGTGTGCGAATAAAATTTCAGAAGTATATACTCAATATTACTAATATAATATTTATTATTCTCTTATAACAGTATTGTAGATATTAAATAGTTATAAAACTATAAAGAAACTAAATTAGATAAAAAATAAATATTTAGAGAATTTATCTTTTTAATTTGTTATATTTCTAACTTCTATTTATATATACGTGATTGATATTGAAATGTCTTTCCACAACAAATTACGCGCAGATGTGGTGCATATATGTATTGCAAGGATTGTACATTAAATTATGCAAGAAAATTATCGCGTTGTATCGGATATCAAGTGTGAAGATCATTTGTTTTGTATTATACAGATCTTTATCATCATACTAGAAATTATTGTTGCACACAAATGCTGAAAAATGTTTTTTCTTCTCCGTGATTTATTTATGACAACATAATGTAGGCAATCTTTGCCGATGCGAAAAATCTACAAACTGAAAGTGATGACATTTCGACGATCGTAATGTCATTGCAATCGCGAATCGTGACTAGGATCGTTGCGTAATGTTCCATCTTTCAAGAGAACTCAGGCATCATTCGAGATGAAACTTACTGTTATTATCCGGCGCATACGCGGAATTAGTTCTATCGCACAAAATCATTTCTGCAACAGATTTTTTTTCTAATTGTTAGTAGTACTTTTACAGAGAATTTTATATATAACACGAGAATGCACCTGAAAATTTCCAGCGCGACATTACAATAAATTATTTCTTCAGATAGATTGCAATTTATGATAGAAATCTGTAGAACATGTATTATATAAAAATTAATTATGTTTGTATCTCGCATATTTTAGATTGCAATAAGCTTTTTGTCAATCAAAATGTTTTTATGTAATCCTTTCTCTGCTTATTATACATATATTCTCGCTTACATGCTGACAACCTTGACGACTCGTCATCGCCAAATCGTTCTTCCGACAAATAATAATAAGTCAATCAAGTCGAAGGCACTGATAAAGAAATCAGTAGGTCGATCATAAGTGGTAGGACCTCCAGCCGCGCGACGCAGACGTCTCTCTGACAAATGAATCTGCCGATACAGTGATTCCCGCGAGATCGAGTCAGACGGGTTAACCAGTGACGTCTTCATACCGACGGCCCTTTCTCCGCAACGTTGTCCGTCACACAAATCGCCTAACCAGCCTTCCAGGATGTCACCGATTTATTTTACGAGCCGGTCCGTGATCCTGGGCGCGGCAAGTCTCCCATCTCTTCATCCACCCCTCTTAGACTGTTATATTGAGTCCTTACGCGCGACGCGTCCTGCGGGTTCTCGATGCAGGCACACAGATCGATGGTTTATTGAAAGTCATTACCTTCTACGGGGTTATAAGTTTCGGTTCTTTCCCGACAAGGATAGTGACGCCTCGATCCTGCCTCGGGATATTGATACTGGTTTGTTCCTCGCGGGAGGATCGGGAGGCACGAAAAAAGAAAGAGAATCATAAGGCAAGCGCAATCACGTCTCTCGTCTCAGAAGATCGAATCTCGAGATACAGGGAGAATTTCGAGCGTGCTTCCTCGCGTCGGTAATTCCACGCGCCCGGACACGACCCTTTGCATTTTTAGTCGCACCAAAATCGCTTAAGACTGGACACGAGTAAAACATTACTAATTTGGTTGAAAATAAAATAAATCAGCAGCTGGGCTTATACAAGGTGTCCCAAAATCCCGGCTTTATAATTCTAACAACAGGTTTTTTTATTAATTTTGAGTCGCGGTTTAGAATTCTAGAACACAATATAATAATCTTACATTATATGATAAATATTAGCTTATTTTTAGAACATAGTTGTTAATTATTATGACTTATTCAAATTTTATATGCTTACTCTTATCCTAAAAGAATTAATCCTGAATTAATTAATGACGTTTTGGCGCAGAGAAATATAAAATATGGCGCTGCAATTAATTTACGATTAAACTGCTTCCATGACGCATCTCGAAGGTCAGAACGTCGAGAAAGTGATAAAGAATTGAAGTGAAAGGTACGTCTACTGTAATTTTTTCCAACATCTTCCGGTAGAAGAGGATTTCTCGGGTAACCTTTAATTACGGGGAGCAATTAGAAAATTGCCCTAGTCGTGCGGAGATAAGCTCAATTCATCATCGTCCGAGAAATCGATCTATCGAATATTTTCTTAAAAGCCAAGAGCTACGGATTTTGACCTGCTACTACCTAATGAGGCCAGGTATAATTTCAAAATTGTGAAACAGTGCGAGGGAAATACGACCACAGACATTCGGCAATTGTAATTCGTTGTGTAACTCTTCGATTTTGTAAGAAAAATTACCAAGTATATTTCATTATTATTTATCGACAAACTTCTATTAGATAGCCGATTAGATATTTAGCTGGATTATTAATCGCGATTAAAATAATTATTTATAATTATTATTACAATTGAAATCGGAGAGTAGTGTTATTTCTGGCTTTCATTTTCAATTATCATGGACAGTAATAGCAGAATCCACGCATGAGTTGCAAATCTACGTCTTCTTGCATTTCCGTTGCAGAGTGATCTCGTCTGTTGCGAGTCGAGTGGCGGCTCAGTGACGGTGGTGGCGTCGCGGGCACAAGAAAAATTGATACGTGGGCCCCTAATGGCCCAACAAAAACGGGCCCAACAGGGACAGGACGACAAAAGCATATGCATATTATGAATGGATGAACGAGGCGAAGGAGAAATGGATGCCAGAAATATATATTGCCTCGTTGCATCCACTCCCTGCGCGTACACGTGGCCTGACGTGAAAGCGAGACGAGGATGGCATGATTGAGTCTGTCTCAAGAGAAAGAAAGTTTGCTTTCGGTCCGGGACGAAGAAGAGAGTGATGGAAAGATTCTAGTGAGAAAGAGAGAGCCAAATTGCAAAGCTTAAATATGCTTTCCCTTTATCTCCCTTTGTGCGTCGAATTTGATGGCGAGTCCGCATGCGACAGAAAATTAGTAAAATCCGGCGGCCAACGTGTCCGTCGCGCTATCCGTTCCCGGATTTATAAGGAGCGAAGGCGGGATTTATGTCGGGCCGTGGGTTATTTATTGGTTTCGATGGCACACGCGATATCGTTACACGGATATCGATACGTTCTTAGTACGAGTGAGTCGGAATACCGTTTCCTTTCCCTTTCCTTCTTCTCCTCCTCTCTTTCTTTCTCATTCCGAATATATTCTACTTTATTATCGGATGTTTCTCTCCCTCTTTTCTTTTCTATCTTTTAGGCGAGACTTGATTTACCTGAAGACACCTGCAGGGTGAATCCGGTAAACACAACGTCTTCGATCGTGAAAGCGAAACGCCTCGACCTCCGACGCGGCTCCAAAACGGCTGGAATTTCCTTCTCGAGGATTGCAAAGAAAAGCAGGAGTCCACGTAAAAATATATGGATATTTGAAAGCGTTTATGTCTCACCGCTTTAATGAACGGACTTTCACGCTCTCTCGACATCGATGATTAATATAAAACGTATTATTGAGTAATTAGTTTTTACACGTAGAGCAGCATCCTGAAACTAGGTCGCAATAAATGAATCAGTAATCGAGCCTGATAAAATTAATAACATCATTAATCTTCGCTCTCGTGCTTGTTTCTTGCGAAAGCATTGTAAATGAAAACATGTTAGCAAACCGGTAAGCACAATTTTCTCGAGTATTGCGAATGCTAATGATAGATATAAAACTTGATGAATCTGTATAACTGGAATTCTCTCCGCGCTCGTAACGATTATCGCGCCCCTCTCAACTTTCTTCGAAGATCGGATTTACTTTGACCCGTGAAATTTACCCCAAAACTCAGCGAGGGTAGCCCGAAGCGCCAAAAGAAAGGAAGCAATAAGATCGGGTGAGCGGATGAATTTTCAGCTGACGTGCTGCATTCTTAAAGATCTTACAACTTTCTGTTAAGATTATCCCCGGACTTGCAAGTTGTAGAATAACGAAGCAGCGTTTTTTTATTCTCAAAATCGTCATAAAGTAGGAAACAATCTGTTATACCGCATTAATTTGTCATCGCGATTAAAAAATAATTGCGCGAAAATTCTTAACAAAGATAATTTGAATAACGGCGGCATTTTGCACGCGACACGCTTAAAAAGGTTAAACGATAATAATAATTATAACAGGATCTTTGAGACGGATGGCAGATCAGGGTGATTATTCGCAGTCAACGAGGCTCGGCGTGCAATTATTAATGCCGAGCAATCGATAAGCTCAAAGAGGTGCCTCCCCGTGCCACGCTTGTAATTATTGCCGGCAGAATGGCAAGAGGAAGAGGAAGAAGACGCGGGAGGGGGAGGTAACCCTCAAAGCACAATGCCACCCTCTAATCACGCATCGACTTATCGGCAAGGAGGAGAGACAGGCGTATCGTATATGCGGCGCAACGCCCGTTTTACCTTTAGCCTAGAATGGCCTTACCTAGAAAGGACTCTTCCAGACTGTCTAACATCCAACCTTTCACCGCAGCCCATCCAAAGCCCGTGCCAAAGTACAGGAAGCACTTTCTTCCGCGTTTCTCGCCCGTTTGATGTTCGCCCCCGAGTCGAGGGCGCACGTACACTTCAACGTTTTCGGCTGTCGAAAGGCGTCCGATGAAAATACGCGTCCTTAAATCTGTTATCCTTTACGAAGAACTGCCTTTTTCAATTATTTGATAATCTGATATGCTATAATTATTCGTTAATTATATCTCTTAATAATCATTTCCGCAAATTTATCCAAGGACTTTGTTTACGCAGAAATTTACGAGATAATTAATGTTTTTTCTCTCTTGTATTTCTTATTTTATTTTACAAAATAGTACTTAATGCATGACAGGTATTTATTATATCCGAATAAATTTCTCGTGTACGGATCTACACGTTTGTATATCGAAACTACGTTAGTTCAAGAGACGTGACCGCACATACTTTGCACCGTAGCACGAGATTCATGTATTCGCTTTCGCGTGTACGCAAACTGGAACTTTCGAACTATTTGTGTTTTATTGGCGTTTAACCAAACTCACTGAGTACCGGTACGAAGAGCAAAGCAGAAATGCCCTTCTTTCAAAAAGTTGTAAATTTCAAAGGGTCGCGTAGTATTCTAAACGACCTACTT
Organism: Formica exsecta; assembly: GCF_003651465.1. Taxonomy (NCBI): domain Eukaryota; kingdom Metazoa; phylum Arthropoda; class Insecta; order Hymenoptera; family Formicidae; genus Formica; species Formica exsecta. The sequence goes on from NW_021851167.1 coordinate 1,602,379, forward strand.
TATGAACCTGTCATCTGTAATTATTCAGTTGGTTAATTATCATTAATTGAATAAAGATTTTATATTACTCGAAAAAGTTTTCAATTTGCTTGAACATTATTTTTATAAAATGTCGAGGAAAACCCGATAACATAATTATAAATTATGATGACCCTGATGTATGATAAAGACGTAAAGGAAAAAGATGTCGGGGTCGATTTAAAAACGCTCGGAAATGTACATAAATATACATTAATCTCACCGTAACTGCTTGGCGCCGAGCCATCGAAGATTCGGATGGGTTCACCCAAAGTGCTGCCTTGTTTCGTAAAAAGTTAAACGTTCCGGATAATAAATCAGTGATTTATTATCTGCAGAGATTCATAATGAAACGAAACAGTCAATACCGCTAATTACCATCTCATCTCGTCTCATTCTTTTTATATGCGTCTTCAAATACGCTTGATTACTACATTCGCTAAATCTAATGTTAATTCTCGCAAAGACGATATTTCGAATGATTTCATCGTGTGTAAGTATCGATTTCCAGAGCGTACACACAGAAAAATACATACTATATACAACTATTTCAAGTATTTCAAAAATTCATATATCCGCAAATCTATCATAAGTTCATCATAAGCATCAAATTTATTCAAAATATATTCTAAATCCTAATAAATTTAATACTTCAATCAAGAATACAGAAGAATAACAAATGCAAGACAAAAAGATTTCGCACGAATTCCTGAACGCATCGCTAATAATATGCAAGGCGGAGTGCGTAGCAAAATCCACAGCATCGCGACTGCAACTGTATAAATGGCCCACCGATTGCGCCGCTCTGTGTGTGTCTCCGTGCGTTCCGCGTGCGTTCTGCACGGCCGTGCACCGCGCCGGCGAGAGTCGCGTATCGAGACCGTGGCCAAGCGAGCGGACGACGACGCGAGCGGTCCGAAGCGCGGTCGAGGCGCGCAGTAACGTAATGGACGTCATTAGCCTGTGTAGATTATAGGGCGGCGTGCAGTAACGATCACTTCTTATAGGGCACACCGTACCACACGGCCACGAAGAAGGCCCACCGTGGTCAGACTCTCGTTCTTATGGGTCGCGTCGCGATCGATATCGAACCGGCGGTCGCTCTATCAATCGGCTTCCGGCAACCGCGTGGTTCCGGAAGTATCCGCGACTTTGTATTTCGCGGATATTTTTTATCTCTTTTCTGCCCATAAAATATCATCACTATTAGATGAAAATCAAATACGATTATGTACAAATCATACGGTAACGTCAAAGAATTAATAAGATTCTATTTGCTGTGATTATTAAAAGACATTTCCTATTAGCATCTCGAAGTATGAGAAAAAATTTATGTGCAATTATCATGACAGGTAAGAAGAAAGGCTGTACTGTGATTGATTGATCAAAGAGCATGGATCATTGATTGACTAATGTGGTCATGCATTTGCCAAATGTGTTTAATAACGCGATCCATGTGCGCACTGCAAATGCTTGATACTCGGTCATTGGCACTTCGATCATTTGTCTTGATATCTAGTGAGTTTTTATAAGAGCTATTAAAGTCTTTTGAAATCAGCGGTATAATAACGGTACTGCAATATTGGATGTCAGATCAACTGAAAATTTTCCGAGGAAATAAATTGAAAGAAAAATGTTACATCGCGTATAATTGACATGTGAATTTACCACTTAGAAGATTAATTGCCTTATTATTTATGCATGTGAAGAAACGCGTATGCTGTTAATTCGTTTCATCCAACCAACGGCTGAGAGATGGAAACGGTCGAGCGTGAGACAAAAGGCATACACGGCCACGTGCTGCCGTACCGCCGCGACGTCAGAAGTGTTCACGCGAGCTATTTAAAAATCGTAAAAGCCGATAGAGACCGTTTTGCTCTCGCGGAAGGACAGCCGAGGGAGAGAGAAGGAAGAGTCGTGCGGTCGAAGAGGATGGCTCTTTCGCCCGAATAGAGGGGTGCATTTAAAGTAATGGCGTTTCACTGGAGATGCTATAAATTTATCTGCCATAACTTGTTATACGCGGCTCTCCTCGCGTATTTATACATGCCTTCGTGGCCACACACAGATTCCGCCACGGCGAGTCGCTCGTACGCTCCGTTCTGTTTCGCTTGGTCGAGTTATGGCGGTACTAACGTCGATGGAATAGGGCGTGGATGGGAGGGTAGGAAGATGATGAGACTGAGAGACACACTGCCTCTCGCCGAATCATTCGGATCAGTAACAATCGCTTCCTGCCAATAGGTATAAAGAAAACGCGCGAAAATGGTTTTGAGATGCATTCACGAATAAACATCGTATTTATACGTTACTCTCATGGATGATTATTTTAAAAATCATTGAAGTATAGTTCGCTATAATATTATATTACTAGCATGATTATGAAAATTGGGAAAAAGCAAGAATTAAATGAGTTTGATATAAAGTTTCTTAGAGAGAGAAAAAGAGATCGTCTAAAAAGTCGACGCTGAGAAAATCAGTTACTTAAAGAGTTAAGTAAATCCTTGGGTTATCCTGCCGTATATTCGACCTCAAACCAAGTTCGAAGTTTCACGTTAGCTCAGCACACGCCGGGGACGCTTGCATCTACGGTTCCGCATTACAGCAACATACACAAATGCATATATGCATGAATAATTTATGACGGGGAATAGGGGGCAAATAATAATATTCTTATCACATCCATTAGACAAATTACAACGTTTATGTTAACAGAAACTTTGTGTGCATCCGATCATGCACCCGAGGCAGAAACTGAGATGTGTTCAGGAAAATTTTAAATATACGTTTTATTCAGCTGCGCATCAATGCGTCGTCGTTGGGAGAGAAACATTTGTGCTGCAGAGGTACAAGTACGCATCAGTTCGTTTGAGGGTAGGTACGTAATGATACGGGTGAAGGTATCGGAGCGAGAGAATCTGAAGTGGCTCGAAGAGTATTGTAACATGCCCTTAAGGGACGTACGTACACCTTCAGATTCCCGCAAGAGTGTAAGACGAGAAAACAGACGTTAACGTGTCAAATGCATTTAGCTTCTTCGCGAGATTCACTCGCGAATATTTAGTCTTCGATTAAGAAACTTTTCTTAATCCTCCAGAAACTATGACGAGTAATCTCTGTTTGGATTTCCTCGGGGATTATATTCTGAAATTGATGGAAAAAAGAATTGTAACAGTGTTCATGTAATATGACACATGATTATTAAATTTGATTACTTATTAGATAACAGAAAAGTGAACATTTATACATGCAATATCAGAGAAATCAAACAAAATAAAATTTCACGATTAAAAATAAAACTTGATTTCTCATCTTACGCTCTTCCGTAAGAATAA